>NC_053398.1:144796095-144894897 GCF_905171765.1 Bufo bufo | reverse complement strand
TCAGTGCCCAGCTTCAGTGGTCAGCAGCCGCTTTCTTGACAGTCTGCTCCCTCCCCTGACTCTGATGTGGGTTGTAGTCTGCTCCCTCTTCTGGCTCTGATGTGGGTTGTAGTCTGCTCCCTCCCCTGGCTCTGATGTGGGTTGTAGTCTGCTCCCTCCCCTGGCTCTGATGTGGGTTGTAGTCTGATCCTTCCCCTCCTCTTCCTCCTCCCCCCCCCCCCCTCGAGCTCTCACTTTCCTGTCTGAAGTTTGTTATGGACTCTGTCGCTCTCCGGGAGGTAGGATCCGCAGTGACCGGCGGGTGGGTGGGTGGGTGGCACAGGGTGGTCTCGGTGTGTGTTGGAACTGTCAAAGCTATCTGCGCAACTTTCTTGGAGGATAAGTCCAGCAGCTAAATGGTTAACACTTGTAAAATGACTTGTGTGCAGAAATGTGACCTTGGTGAACAGCAGAGGCAGTGGTGGCAGTCAGGACAGTGAGGGCAGGCAGTGGTGACAGTTAGGACAGTGAGGGCAGGCAGTGGTGGCAGTCAGGACAGTGAGGGCAGGCAGTGGTGGCAGTCAGGACAGTGAGGGCAGGCAGTGGTGGCAGTGAGGGCAGGCAGTGGTGACAGTTAGGACAGTGAGGGCAGGCAGTGGTGGCAGTCAGGACAGTGAGGGCAGGCAGTGGTGGCAGTGAGGGCAGGCAGTGGTGACAGTTAGGACAGTGAGGGCAGGCAGTGGTGGCAGTCAGGACAGTGAGGGCAGGCAGTGGTGGCAGTTAGCACAGTGAGGGCAGGCAGTGGTGGCAGTGAGGGCAGGCAGTGGTGGCAGTTAGGACAGTGAGGAACAGTCGCCTCATTCACCAGATCTAGGAGGCAGCACATTCCTCTCTGTTGTGCTCATTGGAAAGGCATTTGTTTCCTTGTTGGCGTCCTGACATTCCAAGATAAAACCCGGGTCTTAACCCTTCCTGTGATATCTAAAACCTCTAAGAGGGTGACTCACCGGAACCGTAAACAATGTATAGATTCTGAGGGTCAGTATATAATGTATGGGCTCTGAGTGTCAGTATATAATGTATGAGTTCTGAGACTCAGTATATAATGTATGGGTCCGGAGGGTCAGTATATAATGTATGTGTCTGGAGGGTCAGTATATAATGTATGGGTTCTGAGGGTCAGTATATAATGTATGGGTTCTGAGGGTCAGTATATAATGTATGGGTTCTGAGGGTCAGTATATAATGTATGGGTTCTGAGAGTCAGTATATAATGTATGAGTTCTGAGGGTCAGTATATAATGTATAGGTTATGAGACTCAGTATATAATGTTTGGGTCCAGAGGGTCAGTATATAATGTATGGGTTCTGAGAGTCAGTATATAATGTATGAGTTCTGAGGGTCAGTATATAATGTATAGGTTATGAGACTCAGTATATAATGTTTGGGTCCAGAGGGTCAGTATATAATGTATAGGTTATGAGACTCAGTAGATAATGTTTGGGTCCAGAGGGTCAGTATATAATGTATAGGTTATGAGACTCAGTATATAATGTTTGGGTCCAGAGGGTCAGTATATAATGTATGGGCTCTGAGACTCAGTATATAATGTATGTGTCTGGAGGGTCAGTATATAATGTATGGATTATGAGGCTCAGTATATAATGTATAGGTGAGGGTCAGTATATGATGTATGGGTTCTGAAGGTCGATATATAATGTATAGGTTCTGAGGCTCAATATATAATGTATGGGTTCTGAGGGTCAGTGTTTAATATATACATTCTGAAGGTCGGTATATAATGTAGGATTTAGGTGGACAGTGTTCTCGTTCTGTAGAGGCCTCTGTGTTTGGTCTCTCCCCTCTGGTGTCCATGTTTGTAGCATTGCTTTTGCCCCCAGCCCTGGGTGCAGACGTTTGTTCTAACCCTCTGCCATTTTGTACTTGTCAGGCTGCTGGTGGTGCGTGGTGGGGAGGACGTATGGAGCTCCTGTCCCTCTGACCATGGTGGGATCCCTTAAACAAGATGGAAAACGTCCACCAGAAACACTGGAACCGGGGCAGAGGCCTCAGGAGCTGAGAGGAGCGCAGAGGCCGCTGATGGCAATGATCCAAGAAAGGGGAACACAGCAACAGCAAGAGGGGAAATCTTCCACGGGAAAGAGACAGCCCAAGCTCAGTGACCTGCACGAGACTGCAAGAGACTTCAGAGTACAACTGCAGCTAATGAGACTGCAGACAGAGCCGAGACTACTCAAAGACAAGGATGTTAAGAGACAGACTGAGTGTGAACATACAGCAGAAATCAGACAGCTGGAATATAGAAAGGGACGGTGTGAGGAAGAGCATATGTTACATGTGAAGTTGCATGACATGCAGGACATGTTAGAACAGAAGCAAAAGGAGCATCATGAGATGTGCAAGAAGCTTCAAGAGGTGAGGCCAGAGATGACACACACTGAACAGGTGTCACAACCAAACAGACTCTGGTGCCCTGGGTGCCTCTCTCTGGTGACCATAATGGCTCAGATGACCTGGGTGTCTTTGGTGACCATGATGGCTCTGGTGATCATGATGGCTTTGGTGACCAGGGTGTCTCAGGTGACAGTGATGGCCCTGGTGTCCTGGGTGTCTCTGGTGACCATGATGGCTCTTGTGACCTGGTTGTCTCTGGTGACCTGAGTGTCTCAGGTGACCATGACGTCCCTGGTTTCCTGGTTATCTCTGTGACTATGATGGCCCTGGTTGCCTCTGGTGACCATGGGGGCTTAGGTGACCTAGGTATCTCTGGTGATCATGATGTCTATGGTGGCCTGGGTGCATTTGGTGACCATGATGGCTCTAGTGACCTGGGTGCCTCTGGTTTCCTGGGTATCTTTGGTGACCTGGCTACATCTGGTGACCATAATGGCTTTGGTGATCTGAGTGCCTCTGGTGACCATGATGGCTCTTGTGACCTGGGTGTCTCTGATGACCATGATGGCTCTGGTGACCTGGGTACTTCTGGTGACCATGATAGCTCTGGTGACCTGGCTGCATTTGGTGACTGTGATGGCCATTGTGATTTGGGTGCCTCTGGTGACCTGGGTGTCTCTGATGACCATGATGCCTCTGGTGACCAATGATGGCCTGGTGTCCTTGGTGCCTCTGGTGACCATGATGGATTTGGTGACCATGATGACTCTGGTGATCTGGTTGCTTCTGGTGACCTGGGTGCCTTAATAACCATGATGGTTTATGTGATCTGGATGTCTCAGGTGACCATGACGGCCCTGGTGACATGGGTGCCTCTGGTAACCATGATGTCTCTGGTGACCTGGGTGCTTCTGGTGACCATAATTGCTCTGGTGATCTGGGTGCCTTAATAACCATGATGGCTCTGGTGACCTGGATATCTCCGGTGACCTTGGTGACTGCAAGTTTTACACAATTAATTCTTACAGGATCTTTGAGTCCCTAGTGGGTTCTCCCTGAAACAGGGGCAATATACTCTCTTGTTGCATGCGACCACCTCTCTGGCAATTCACTTAATATGTTGCCTCATCACTGAGGGACCACTTCTCTGGAGCCCATTCTGGCTCGGCCCATAGTTACTGGCCGCTTAGAAGAGGTATACATACATAATACAGACAATTGCACTAATCATAAACAAGACAAGTTACAGGAGGAGAGAGGGCCCTGTCCGCGAGGCTTACAATCTACATGGTATGGGAGAAGGACACAGTAGGTGCGGGTGAAGCTGGTCATGGCGGTATAGAGGCAGCAGGGTCACTGGCTTTTCAGGTTCCTCCTGATGGTCTCCACTGTAGGTGAGAGTCTGATATGTTGGGGCAGCGAGTTCCAGAGTGTGGGGGATGCACGGGAGAAATCCTGGAGGCGATTGTGGGAAGAGGTGATAAGAGGAGAGGAGAGAAGGAGGTCTTGTGAGGATCGGAGAGTGCGTGTGGGGGTGTATCGGGAAAGTAGCTCAGAGATGTAGGGAGGGGACAGGTTGTGGACGCCTTGTATGTATTTGTTAGTACTTTGAAGTGAATTCGCTGGGCAATGGGGAGCCAGTGAAGGGATTGGCAGAGGAGTAATAGGGTGAGAGGTGGATTAGTCGGGCAGCAGAGTTGAGGATAGATTGGAGGGGTGCGAGAGTGCTAGATGGAAGACCACAGAGGAGAGTGTTGCAGTAGTCTAGGCGGGAGATGATGAGGGCATAACATATAACCACCCCCCACCTGCATGGCACACAGGTGTCCTGTGAGTAGTGTTGAGCAAACTTGTTTTTTAAGTTCTGCGTCCAAAGTTCAGGTTATCGAAGAATCCCGTTATGGATTCCGCTACCACGGACCATGACGGAATTTGGAATCCATAATGGGATTCTTCGATAACCCGAACCTGAACTTTGGATGCAGAACTTTAAAAACAAGTTCGCTCAACACTACCTGCGAGTGCTTCAAATCTGCAAGAGTCCAGAAAGTCCACTTCACGATCCTATACGGATTGCATTCCTCCCAGCAATGCCACCCCAAACAGATATACAGCAGATACATGAAAAAATCCCTGATAATAAAAGCACAGAAAAAATGCAGAAGAGCCCTTAAAATAGCAGCAAATATAAGTGCAAAGCATCAGGTGTGGTCTGGAGCCTGCAGCAGGCCAAACATAGTTGGAGAGGGTCACTTCACACCAAAGTCATCCTTATGGTCTGTGGGTCACCCTTACAAGTTGTTGTTGTTGTGTTTTACAGATGCAGCGTGAGGCGGAGGAGATAAGTAGCCTTCATGGCCAGCTGGTAAGTAGAGCTCACCTCCTGCACCTTAGATCCCATGTTCTCGCTGGTGATCAGGGGTTGGTCACATTATGAAGATCACTAATTGCTCAAGACCCCGTCAGATGGGTGAGCGTTCAGTGAGGGTTAGACAGTTGGATTTCTGCTGTGTGCATATCCATATGTGGACTTAGGCCTATTGTATAAACCACGTGTAGCCATCTGCTGCAGATGCCAGGTGATCATGCCGGCTCTGTTCACACCATGGAGCTTTGCAGAGGAATTTGGGGCAAAATGTAAGCCATGTGAACACACTCCCACCCTGGACATACTGGTGAAGAGTCTTGGAGTCAGGGATAATGCATGTCCTTTACTTTCAGGGGGGGACGGATTTGGAGAAGCACCGCGACCTTCTGGTGTTGGAGAATGAACGTCTGAGGCAGGAGCTGCAGGGGCCACGGAGCCACCTGGACCGCGAGAATCTCCAGGTAGAGCCACAACCTCCGGCCGGCACAATCGCCTGAGACCACATTGCGCAGACACTGTCCTCTGATCACCGCTTTCCTCTGTACTTGTGCTCCAGGAGGTGGCGGCGCTGAGGGAGCGTCTACAACACATGGAGCAGGAGGAAGGCGAGAAGAAGGCACTAATTTGTGCTTTGCAATGGGAAGTGCAGCAGAAAGCAGAGAGGCTTTCCGAGGCTGAGCTCCGAGTGAGGGACTCTGCACGTGAGAGGGTGGAAGAGGAGGAGAGGTTAAATCGCAGATTGCGGGAGTACCAGCGCTCTCAGCAGATTAAGGTTTGGGGTCAATCATGTCATGTCACCGCAAATGTGGAAACCCTGACCCTGTATCCTCACGTCAGGGTCATAAATGTGATGTGTATATTTGTATATTGCAGTATGTAGTGAAGACAGTCGAGGTTGAGTCTGGCAAGATGAAGGCTGCGGTGAGCCAGGCAGAGGCCAGGAGCCTCCATCTCCAGGAACAGCTGGACAGACAAAACCAGGTCATACAGGACATGAAGAGGCAACTACAGCGTGAGCAACAGGAGGCCGCCAAGCTCCGAGCTCAGGTCAGCACCCCGACACCCTCTCCTGCCGAGATCAGGGCCCCCGACTACCGCTCCAGCTGACATCAGAGCTGTCTGGTTGGGGACTTCACCGTCACAGTGGGATGCTGAGGGCTGTTATGGGATAATGTCCCACAGTAACCGACCCACCCATTGTAACAGAAGGTGTGACATGGCACCCATTCCCCTCTGTTCCTGTAGGTGGCACTGTATGCTGAAGAGCTTGATCGTGCCCAGGAGCAAATGGTGCAGGAGTTCCGTTCCCTGCAGGAGGAGAAGGAGCTTGCAGTGTCTGAGGCATTTGAGCGAGCCCAGGAGGAGATGAGAGCTGTGCATCAGAGTTTGGATGGTGAGTGCCTGTGGCCTCCAAACTCCAGAGTGGGTGCACCCAGCCAGCACCCTTCCCCTGCTCCCCTCACTCCTAAACCATGTATTATGTGTCTTCTATCTAACATCAGCCACTTGCTGCTGATCGCAACTCATCTCCTGTCATTTGCTGCTTATCTCATAACCTCCCGATACTTACTGATGCTCGTCTGTCACTTGCTGCTGATCTCCCACCATTTCCTGCTGGTTTCTTGTCACTTCCACCACTTACTGTTCTCCCTTCACCTTCTGTCACTTGCTGCTGATCTCGTCACTTCCTGTAGGTTACAGCTGACCTCCCGTCACTTCCCACCACTTGCTGCCGATTTCTCGTCATTTACCGTACCTGACTGCTGATCTCCCTTACCTCTTGTCACTTGCTGCTGATTTCCTGTCACCTCCTATACCCTGCCACTTATGTCCCTTCACCTCTCATCACTTGCTGCTGATCTCTTGTGCCCTCAGGTCATTGCTTCTGATCTTTCCCCCTACAGTCTATAAATGTTATAAAGTCTAAATGATCTTTTCTTCTCCTGGTGATGACATTTTTGATGACCGTTTCCCGCACGCTGATGGTCTCAGGTGTCCGCCAGAATCTCCTCATGTTACAGCCAGCACTCCGCACTCTGACCCATGACTACAATACTCTAAAGAGACAGGTGCGAGACTTCCCGGGCCTGCTGTACGAGACCATGCGAGAGGCTCGAGATGAGGTGCGTGGAGTGGGACACCAGCGGAATGGGTTCTGGGGCCCTGGCTATCCTCTATAACGCTACTGTTTTTACAGTTCTCTCAAGTTGTGAAACACGTTCAAGACACAAACTCTGAGCTCCTGTCCAAATACCGGCGAGAACTTTACCTGCGCAAAGAGTGTCACAACCAGTTGGTGCGACTACGAGGTGAGTGACTGCCACAACCTGTCCGGCTCGCTTCTCTGGTAATGACAAGAGGCCTTCTGAGTGAGGAAGACTCCACGCACAAGGTGGTGGCCTTCCCCTTACAGACCGTGGCTATTTTATGCAGGGTAATGGTGTAGTATGGGGGGCTAGTCAACACATCCCAATGCGCAGGTGCACGCTGCGATAGATAGAAACAGAGAAAAAAAAAGACAATGCAGCAGCACTCTGCAAACCAGATAAAGTATAAAAATGCCATAGTCACAAAAAACATTCAAGTGCTAATGCTACGCTTACTTATAAAGTGAGATGCTTGGCAAATGCATTTTATACAAAACCATTTGAGCCCGTCTGCCAAACGTCAAGGCGATCTCTGTAAGACGGGAACCTAACACTAAATACTACCTGTTATGCGCCATAAAGTTCAGGAAGTGTTGGTTCCACAGGCATGCTGGGTCCACTCTGCCTTTTACCAATTTTGGTGCCATAAAGGCCTCCATTACTTCCAGGGGGTGCAGGTACCAACATGCATGCCGAGCCTACTCCATACCTCTCCTGGCGCCAGACGGCTTCCAATAAATGTAGCGAGAGCAGGCCACAGCTTTATACTGAAACTAATTAAAATCAGCTTAAGGGGCAGACAGGATAATCAGGAGTGCACGACTCACGAGTGCCATACCTCCAGCGCTGTAAGTCTGCAAAAAAAAAAAAAAGGAAGGGGTGGTTAGTCAGCACATCCCAATGCGCAGGTGCACGCTGCCATGGCTAGAAACAGAGAAAAAAGACAATGCAACAGCACTCTGCAAACCAGATAAAGTACAATAATGCCATAGTCACCACAAAAAACATTCAAGTGCTAATGCTACGCTTATTTATAAAGTGAGATGCTTGGCAAATGCAGAGTGGACCCAACATGCATGTGGACCCAACACTTCAACATTATGGCGCATAACAGGTAGCATTTAGTGTTAGGTTCCCGTCTTACAGAGATCGCCTTGACGTTTGGCAGACGGGCTCAGATGGTTTTGTACAAAATGCATTTGCCAAGCATCTCACTTTATAAGTAATCGTAGCATTAGCACTTGAATGTTTTTTGTGACTGTGGCATTATTGTACTTTATCTGGTTTGCAGAGTGCTGCTGCATTGTCTTTTCTCTCTCTGTAGTATGGGAGGGCAGCGTCTCCAGGCATGTCTCATTACATTATACTAAGGACATGTGGTTTTTTTCCATTAGGGAACATCCGTGTACTTGCTCGGGTTCGGCCAATCACATCTGAGGATGGGATAGGCGCAGGGGCACAGAACGTCATCACCTTTGACCAGGACAATAATGGGATCCTGCACGTCAAACAGAAAGGAAAAATGCAGACTTTTGAACTTGACAAAGTTTTCCCTCCTAGTACAACACAGGACGAGGTAGGAGGCGGGAGAGGCCTTGGGCAGGGTGAGGAGGCAGGTGCACAGGATCAGCTCTCTGTCTCTTTGCAGGTGTTTGAAGAGGTCTCTCCACTCATCACCTCCTGTCTGGACGGGTACAACATCTGTATTCTGGCCTACGGACAAACGGGATCTGGTAAAACATACAGCATGGAGGTGAGGACGGGTGGTGGGTTCTGCTGTATGCACTATGGGAGGGCATGGGCTTTAATGGCATGTCCACCCCTCAGGGCACCGTGGACAATCCTGGCATAAACCAGAGGGCTCTGCGCCTGCTGCTGTCAGAGGTGAGCGAACGATCCAGCAGTTGGGAACATCACCTGAGTGTCAGCATGGCCGAAATCTACAACGAGACACTAAGGTGAGTGCCACAAAAGATCCAATGATAAATTACATATCCACTCCACAGGGCCACTGCCTTTTTATAGCCACTCCACGGGGCAGACACCTTATATCTACTCCACGGGACCACATCCTTCTCATAGCCACTCCACAGGGCCACTGTCTTCTTATAGCCACTCTACAGGGGGACTGGCGCTTTCTTATATCCACTCCATGGGACCACCGCCTTCTTATGTCTACTCCATGGGACCACCGCCTTCTTATAGCCACTCAATGGGGTCGCCACCTTCTTATATCCACTCCAAGGGGCCACCACTTTTTTTTAGCCACTCCATGGGGGGGTTCACCTTTTTATATCTACTCCATGGTACCACCGCCTTCTTATATCTACTCCATGGGACCACCGCCTTCTTATATCTACTCCATGGGGCCACCGCCTTCTTATAGCTACTCCATGGGGCCACCGCCTTCTTATAGCCACTCCATGGGGGCCTCCGCCTTCTTATAGCCACTCCATGGGGCCACCGCCTTCTTATAGCCACTCCATGGGGCCACCGCCTTCTTATAGCCACTCCATGGGGCCACCGCCTTCTTATAGCCACTCCATGGGGCCACCGCCTTCTTATAGCCACTCCATGGGGCCACCGCCTTCTTATAGCCACTCCATGGGGCCACCGCCTTCTTATAGCCACTCCATGGGGCCACCGCCTTCTTATAGCCACTCCATGGGGCCACCGCCTTCTTATAGCCACTCCATGGGGCCACCGCCTTCTTATAGCCACTCCATGGGGCCACCGCCTTCTTATAGCCACTCCATGGGGCCACCGCCTTCTTATAGCCACTCCATGGGGCCACCGCCTTCTTATAGCCACTCCATGGGGCCACCGCCTTCTTATAGCCACTCCACGGGGTCGCCACTTTCTTACAGCCACTTCATAAGGCTGTCACCTTCTTATAGCAACAGGGGGGCCGCTGCCTTGTTATATCCACTCCACACGGTCAATGTCTTTTATCCATTCTGTTAGCCATATTCCTCTAACCACCCTCCGTTACCGACAGGGATCTACTGGGCTCCGACTACCATAGCTCTCTGGATATAAAGATGGCTCCAGGGGGTGCTGGGGAGCTGTATGTTCCAGGGTTGACACAGCGCAGTGTGAGGAACATGTCGGACATAAACAAGGTGAGGATGCTGTGACCCTGCTGTAACATGGCGCCACTTCTGCAGTGCATCATTCACCTACAGGGCATCCCTCTCATTCACCATTTAAGGTTCTGGAGCTTGGATGGAAACAACGAGCCACAGAATGCACAAACCTTAATGCCCACAGCTCCCGCTCCCATGCCCTCCTCATCCTGACCGCCAAGGGACATGAAACTAGCACTGGGATCTGTACAACAGGTGAGTGACATTATGACCAGTCACTGTCCCCTCCACCCGTGGAGCTCCCTCTGGTGACCCAGGGCAGATGTTATGGAGTAACTGGCTTTCTTATCATCAGGAAAGCTGTATCTGGTGGACTTGGCTGGATCGGAGCGGGTGTCACGGTCAGGAGCGGCTGGGGAACGTTTGCGGGAGGCTCAGTGCATCAACCGCTCTCTATCTGCTCTGGGCGACGTCTTCTCAGCCCTGCGATCTCAGCAGGCCCATGTTCCATACCGCAACTCCAAGCTCACATACCTGCTTCAGGAAGCGCTGAGCCGAGATGGGAAGGCTCTACTGCTCCTACAGGTAAGATCACAAGTATGGTCCATAAACATCCGGACGGAAATAGAAGGGGTTCCCTGGACTCCAAAATATACACTGTACATGCAACCGACGGACCCTGTAAAGCCTCTACGGAGAGCTGAAGTAAGTGGCTCAGGTGTGCCTTCATCCCATGAACGTCAATAGGGAACCATCCACAACTGATAGAAAACCTGCTGCGGGCCACAAAAAGCCTCAGCATCCACACAGCAAACATGGCTGCAGAACACTTCCAAACATCAGGACCCCGAAACATAAGGGCTTAGGTTTGTTACTAGGCGGATAGGGGGGAAATGTCTGTACATTCTGATCTAGCTCAAGTAGCATTCAACCCTCCTGAAAAAAATAAGATGGAAACCACGAACATCCCAAGCCACCAGTATTCACCACAGTTACACATCAGCGGCAGATTCTTCCCAGGTGGTGAACCCTTCACCCAGTTCCAGTCTATATGGGTGGCACTGGTATGCCTCCATTTGTTCTATAGGTGTCCGCCAGTCTCTCTGATGCCTCCAGGTGTTTTATAGGTGTCCGCCAGTCCCTCGGATGCCTCCACGTGTTTTATAGGTGTCCGCCAGTCCCTCGGATGCCTCCACGTGTTTTATAGGTGTCCGCCAGTCCCTCGGATGCCTCCACGTGTTCTATAGGTGCTCTCTAGTCTCTTGGGTGCCCTCCAGTTTCTCGTATGCCTCTATTTCTTCTATAGGTGCTCTCTAGTCTCTCGGGTGCCCTCCAGTTTCTCGTATGCCTCTATTTCTTCTATAGGTGTCACCAGTGGAGCAGAATGTAAATGAGTCGCTCTGTTCCTTACGGTTCGGGGACAGAGTCCGATCTGTGGAGTTGGGAATTCCAAGCAGGAAAATAGAGCAAGCAGGAGCCATGGTCACAGAGAGTTCTGAGGTAGGACGAGGCTGATGCAGTAGGAGACCTCTTCTCTCGCACCTACACGTGACATTACAGCATTGTTGTCTTTCTGCAGAGTGACAGCCCCTCCCCACGTGGCACAAGAACCACGTCTGTGCGTAAGAAGCTTCCGTCCTCAGGTATCCAGAGCCGCCTCATTTTAGGGGGACACATAGGGTGATGCAGATTCTGACCATAATACTATCTCTTTACAGTGCGGCAGCGGATCGGACCCCCCTGACGACGGCGCCCCCGCTATGAGCAGCTTATATAAGTAGCCGGTTACATTAAGCTCTCGCCTGCTGCCTGTGGACATGTCCATTTGTATTATGATGCTTTTCTAGAGTCCTTATTACAGAGTATTTTATAAAGAAGGTCCCTGCTTGGTTTTGTGAGGCGACGAATGACACGTGTAGAACATGGATGACAACGCTTGTTTAATCAGACTATAAAGGAAACAGTCGACAGACAGGTTCAGGGCTGACAGCCTCCAGCAGGAATAACGAGCAGCTGTCTCACAGAGACAGTGACGCCTCCCTGAAACCTCAGCGTGGCCTATGTCTCAAACCACCCCGAAAATGAGGGGCAAAGGGTCCATGGTCTTCCTCTCTGCAGGATCATTCCAGGCCAGACATGAGAAGCTGGAGCTCCAGGAAGGCGCTGCCGTATCGTCCACTCTGCGGCGCTCTGCTCTTTACCAGCGTGTGGAGGCTCTTCAGCTGCTTGTAGCAGAGCTTACACTTCATCAGCCTGCGGAGAGAACCATCACTGGTGACTGAAGCTAGGGTGGCGTGTCCCTGCACTCACACTCAGATGCCTCACCTTTCCTCCCGTGAAATGTCCACACCCACAGAGGGGGGGGCTGAGAGCGTGTCCGTGATCAGCGGCAAGAACCTCTGGAGGAGAAGCTTGAGGGAGACGCATCCCGTCTGCATGTAGCTGTGAAGAGAGGGAGCGGACACCAATAGGAGACCGGACACATCATGGCTGGTGCCCCCCCTATGGTACACATCACAGCCGTCACCCTCCATTGCACCTGCCTCTTGTACCCATCATGGCACCCACCATTTCATACATGTCACAGCCGTCACCCTCCACTGCACCCGCCTCTCAGACATCACCCTCCATGGTGCCAGTCTCTTGTACACATCACTCAGACATCACCCTCCATGGTGCCTGCCTCTTGCACACATCACTCGTCTCTCAGACATCACCCTCCATGGTGCCTGCCTCTTGCACACATCACTCGTCTCTCAGACATCACCCTCCATGGTGCCTGCCTCTTGCACACATCACTCGTCTCTCAGACATCACCCTCCATGATGCCCGTCTCTTGTACACATCACCCGCCTCTCAGACATCACCCTCCATGGTGCCTGCCTCTTGTACACATCACTCATCTGTCAGACATCACCCTCCATGATGCCCGTCTCTTGTACACATCACTCAGACATCACCCTCCATGGTGCCCGTCTCTTGTACACATCACTCGTTTCTGAGACATCACCCTCCATGGTGCCCGTCTCTTGTACACATCACTCGTTTCTGAGACATCACCCTCCATGGTGCCCGTTTCTTGTACACATCACTCGTTTCTGAGACATCACCCTCCATGGTGCCCGTCTCTTGCACACATCACTCGTCTCTCAGACATCACCCTCCATGGTGCCTGTCTCTTGAACACATCACTCGTCTCTCAGACATCACCCTCCATGGCGCCTGCCTCTTGCACACATCACTCATCTCTCAGACATCACCCTCCATGGTGCCCGTCTCTTGTATACATCACCCTCCATGGTGCCCGTCTCTTGTACACATCACCCCCCCATGGTCCCCGTCTCTTGTACACATCACGCCCGCCACCCTCCACGGCACTCACCTCTCATACTTGCTCTGCAGCAGTTTGTCGATTTGAGGCAGCACGGTCAGGCAGAGATCCAGCTTCCAGAGAGACCTGACACGGACAACGAGCGGTCAGTGACAGACAAGTCATCGGAGCAGCACTCACCCCCCCCCAGACAGGACACTTACGCTTTCTGGTTGATGATGTTTAGGAGATCCACAACCACCGAGAGATCATTCACAGCCACAGCGGAGTCCATGGAGGTCTATAATATAAACAGCACTTTTGAGAGCGCCTCTGTCTGGCTGTATGGTGTAGGGACAGGACTAGCTCTTACCTTGACGTCCCCCGTGCTCCACACCGCCCTCACAGTATCCAGGTTCCTCATTCTGCTGGTCAGTACCATGCACATAGTGTCGTGGCCTTTCCGAATCTGACATACAGCGTCGTCATCCACAATCTCTGCTGGGGGCGAGCCCTTCACTACCTACAGGAAGCAAGGTGGAAGAGATGCTACCCAGGATTCAGCCCAACCCTCCACCCCTAGGATTCATCCATCACCCGATCACACTTACTGGGAGAAAGTCTGCAACCTTAAGCCCAATGGGTTCATTTCGTGCTGCAGATATAACCGGGGGGCTACTGGACACGGCTGGAGTAACTGGAGGGTCCGGGCACACAGTGGGTGTAGAAGCTGCAACGGGCAGCCTGTGGAGCTGTTCACACTAAATTAAAGAAAAAAGTAAAGAAAGGTCAAGTCGATCCTGACAGGGGATATGAGGCCACAGGCGAGCCCCCCCCAGACAGACAGCGCCCCAGCCCCCCCAGACAGACAGGACCCCAGACAGACAGCACCAGAGACATTCACCCACAGAAAGGTACATACATTCTTCTTGGTGGGGGGAGCAGGCGTGGCGGCCTCTGGGGCTGCGGGCACGGCTTCTCTCACCGTGGTGGCATCTGTGGGAACACAAACAGAACATGCCTGGTGAAGCCAATCCTCACTTTGGGCTAAGACACAGGGACAGCAGGTGCGGATGATGGGAGTATGTAGAATCAGACCAGGAAACCACCGCACTCAAATATAGTAGTGAATAAATTTCGGAAGGAATAAATAATATTAACAGGGAGCCATTGGCCAACGTTTCGGTCCATCCTAGACCTTGTTCACGGCCAGAGATGCGTATGTAGGACATGCGGAGCTATGATCTTACCATCCTCTGGGGGGGCTGGGAAAGGCTCGCTGTTCCGTGGGGGAGTCCGAGCTGCATAGAGGAGACAATACGAAGACATGAAGGCCATTCACAGGATGTGTCATGACAATGGGCGATGTGGGCAGCCACTTACAGATGGCGTTCTTAGGCTGAAAGAGCTCTTTGTAATCCTCTGCGTTTTGGATCTCGGCTCTGGACTCCTTCTCCTCATCATCACTGGTTGGGCTGACCCTGTGACAACAGCAGGTGAGGGGAGACGGGAGAGGCAGTCCTGGCTCATGCCCCCCTGCGTACTTACCTCTTTGGCTTTGTGCAGGTGGTAGACGGACGCTCGTAGTTACGTCTCAAGGACGAGCCTGTTGGAGCAGGCTGAGTGACCGGTGATTCTTTCGGAAGTGCCCCCACTGTCCCCGATCCAGTCATTTTCACACGATTTAGGTCAACCACAAAAGACGAGACATTGGACTGTGAGCAGGAGACCCCGATCTGCAAGGCACAACAGCCCATCATGAGAGTATGTGCAGGCACCAGCCTCTTCTTGGAGCGCGCGCATCACCAGCGGCCTCCTCGCGGGGATCACTCACCAGCTGGTTGCTGCAGATGGACAGATCAGAGACCTTGCCCCAAGCCACAGGGACAGTATCAAAGCAGCGCTCTGGTTCCCAGCCATAAACACGCAGAGCTTCCCGGCCTCCGCAGAACAGACAGCCACCGTCACTGCTGAACAGGATGGACCTGCAGGAAAAATAAAATAAAAAATATGGCGTGAGCGCCCTGGGAGACCCCGCCCAGCCCCGGGCACGAGCGCCCCGGGAGACCCCGCCCAGCCCCGGGCACGAGCGCCCCGGGAGAGCCCGCCCAGCCCCGGGCACGAGCGCCCCGGGAGAGCCCGCCCAGCCCCGGGCACGAGCGCCCCGGGAGACCCCGCCCAGCCCCGGGCACGAGCGCCCCGGGAGACCCCGCCCAGCCCAAGGCACGAGCGCCCCGGGAGACCCCGCACAGCCCCAGGCACGAGCGCCCCGGGAGACCCCGCACAGCCCCAGGCACGAGCGCCCCGGGAGACCCCGCACAGCCCAAGGCACGAGCGCCCCGGGAGACCCCGCACAGCCCAAGGCACGAGCGCCCCGGGAGACCCCGCACAGCCCAAGGCACGAGCGCCCCGGGAGACCCCGCACAGCCCAAGGCACGAGCGCCCCGGGAGACCCCGCACAGCCCAAGGCACGAGCGCCCCGGGAGACCCCGCACAGCCCAAGGCACGAGCGCCCCGGGAGACCCCGCACAGCCCAAGGCACGAGCGCCCCGGGAGACCCCGCACAGCCCAAGGCACGAGCGCCCCGGGTGACCCCGCACAGCCCAAGGCACGAGCGCCCCGGGAGACCCCGCACAGCCCAAGGCACGAGCGCCCCGGGAGACCCCGCACAGCCCAAGGCACGAGCGCCCCGGGAGACCCCGCACAGCCCAAGGCACGAGCGCCCCGGGAGACCCCGCACAGCCCAAGGCACGAGCGCCCCGGGAGACCCCGCACAGCCCAAGGCACGAGCGCCCCGGGAGACCCCGCACAGCCCAAGGCACGAGCGCCCCGGGAGACCCCGCACAGCCCAAGGCACGAGCGCCCCGGGAGACCCCGCACAGCCCAAGGCACGAGCGCCCCGGGAGACCCCGCACAGCCCAAGGCACGAGCGCCCCGGGAGACCCCGCACAGCCCCAGGCACGAGCGCCCGGGAGACCCTGCACAGAGTCAGTGCGACCCAGCAAAACACAGGAGACAAATCGCACTCTTGTAAAAACCATCTCACCTGAATGGAGTGGCTTCTCCCTCCATGCAGCCCACCGACTGGAACTTCTCCAGATCCCAGAAACGAACTGTCCTACAGAGTAAAGGAACACGTCAGCAAGGAGGAGGACAGAAGAGAAAAGCTAAAGGGTGCGAGACAAGCCCAACGTACCGGTCTCCACTCGCTGAAGCCAGCAAATATTCATTGGGGTGAAATTCCACAATCTGCACGGGTCCTGTGTGCTCTACGAACTCCGCCATCAACTTCCCAGCACTCAGATCCCAGAGCTGAGGAGGAAGAAGCATCAGTGAATTGAACACCCCTGATGAGATCCCAGAGGAGGAGGAAGAAGCGGCCAGCCCAGGTGTCCTCCTAGTCCATGTACACAATCAGTGAATAGAACACTCCTGGTCAGATCTAGAGGATGAGGCCGGTCAGCCTAGTCCCGCTCGGGCTGCAGAGAGTGCTCTAACCAGCTGTGTCTCCGAGGATGTAAGCAAGAACTTTCCTGTTCACCGACAGTAAGCAGAGATCTTAAAACACAGCTGAGAATAACTGTGAATCTGCTCATGAGGCTGATGGCGCTCGCTGAGGAGACTACTGTACGTAAAGAGAACTCACTGCCGTCCCATGTCTGCAGAACCTGCTCACAAATATCCACCGGAATAGGGGCCACAACATGGGGAGAAGACGCGTGATGCACCCACATATCGGGGGTTAATAGGGCGAATCTTCAGGTGTTGTGCGACCACACAGATACACTGAGGCACGCATGTAATGTTGACGCGGCCAGGGCCCCTCACATGTGGTGGCCACCTTTCATCGGGGGCAGGAATCCACGTCCACCCAGAATAACAAGCATTAGCCACCAGAAGCCCAGGCCTATGAACGGGGTATAGAGGGTCTGGCAGATTGCTCCTCAGGGGTGAGGCAGCTCATTGGTTCCAGGGCATGGCACTACAAGACGCAGCACACCAACCACCCCCCAGGAGGACCGCTCTCATGACTCTTGGAGACCCAGCTTTAGAGATCGACAAGTCCTGGGTGTGCCCACCAGAGCCCCGACCCCTCACCTACCTTTACAGTGTGGTCATCTGAAGACGACGCCAGCCACTTGCCGTCTGGACTGAAGCGTAGGCAGCGTACGGCTTGTGTGTGCCCCTGAACACAGAGAAAAGAGGGTGAGGACCCCAAAAAGACACAAGCTTAGGGAGGAGGGGGAGGGAGCACTCACCTTGTAACGAAACACACACCCCTTCCTGCGTATGTCCCAGAGCTGCAGAGGAAAGAGGAGGTCGTAAGTCCACAGAAGAAGCCCCCACACTCCCGGGACCTAACCCTTTAGTGACAGGATCCAGTGGGGTACCACTAGGGCAGAATTGGAGTGGCTCAGAGCCACTATCGGAGTACCAAAGGGGGCAGCATTGGAGAGGCTCAGAGCCACTATTGGGGTACCACAGGGGGCAGCATTGGAGAGGCTCAGAGCCACTATTGGGGTACCACAGGGGGCAGCATTGGAGAGGCTCAGAGCCACTATTGGGGTACCACAGGGGGCAGCATTGGAGAGGCTCAGAGCCACTATTGGGGTACCACAGGGGGCAGCATTAGAGAGGCTCACATGAATCTACACTGTACAGTCTTGAATACAGTTACTACTGTACAGGAGGTAACAGAGCGGCCTTCGCGCTGCCGTGGCTGCTGAGCGGGTGTGGAATTGCGGACAAGAATAGGCATATTCTATTAGTGTCGGCGATGTGTGGTCCGCAAAATGTGGAACGCACCTTGCAGCATGGATCCGAGCAATGGTTCAGTACAGCCGGTCGTGTATATGTGGGGGAAGTCCTATCAGTGAGTGACAGCTGGGTACGTCTGTACGCATACTGGGAAGGCTATCACTCACTGAGACGACAGCCCACATATACTGACCCATTGCTCCGCTCCTCCTGCTCTATACAAGGGGACTGCCTCCCTGCGATCCCACTGCACCTTAATGTTCGTGTCCAGAGATCCCGAAGCCACAAACTCTCCATACGGGTGGAAATCCAGACTGCACACGTTGGCCTTGTGTCCCATCAGCGTCCTCTGTACTAATACGAAAGAGAGAAGAGTCACAGGATCCGGAGGAGTATCTGATGCACAGGAGCACCCCCTACTAATCTCCTCCGATTGTCTCATCTCTTCATGTCCCAGAAGCTCAGCCATGTTCTCCCTCCTCTTCCCCACTGTCCTACGACCGGCTGCAGCAGGAGCCTCGCCCGCACTGCGCCGGCTGCAGCAGGAGCCTCCCCCGCACTGCGCCGGCTGCAGCAGGAGCCTCCCCCGCACTGCGCCGGCTGCAGCAGGAAAAAATGACTAAGCCCCCAGCCAAATATGGAAGAACAGAGCAGGAGATTAAGTTTTGAATCTGGGAGGCACTCAAACTAGATGGGGTCGGGTATATTAGTCGTAATGTGTGAACTGGGTCGGTGGCTGCTCCAACCGGAAATAAATCCGGATAGGTGCTCTACCCAGCGACTAACCCATGTGTCGTGGAAGGAAATAGATTACAACAGATTATAATAAATTATAAATGTGGGAGGCACTAATAATTACCTAGAGTTGTGTATAATAACCACAATATATGTATTACTATAAACAATTTATTGATGCTATTGATAGAAAATATTGAAAAAAAGGTTAAAAAAATAAATAAAAGTTTGTTCATCTGCTAAAATTCACAAAAAAAGTGTAAGAATGGAACTAAAAAAAGAAGAAAGAAAAAAAAAAAGATAAAAAAAATGGTAATAGAATAAAAAAATAAAAAATTATAAAGTCACAATATATAGATTGATCACTGTTGGTAAAACATCCAAGAAATAGTTCTTGTAAGTGTCCAGTAGGGGGAGCAATCCCATCAAAGTTATTAGTAATCCAGATTCGTTCATAAATAGTAGGAGGCAGTGCGGAGTGCTTCCGTGGGGTTTTGTCCCGTACAAATATAGAACATGTCCTACTATCTTTTTGTGGAACGGCCGGATCGCGGACCCGTTAAAGTGAATGGGTCGGCGATCCGCTGCGGGCCTGCGGCTGCCCCATGGTGGGTGTTGGTGCATTGCGGCCTGCAGCACGGCCACGGGGCGCACACGTTCGTGACCGCCACCCCAGGAGGATATCCAGCGTCTGCATGACCGCCACCCCAGGAGGATATCCAGCGTCTGCGTGACCGCCACCCCAGGAGGATATCCAGCGTCTGTGTGACCGCCACCCCAGGAGGATATCCAGCGTCTGCGTGACCGCCACCCCAGGAGGATATCCAGCGTCTGCATGACCGCCACCCCAGGAGGATATCCAGCGTCTGCGTGACCGCCACCCCAGGAGGATATCCAGCGTCTGTGTGACCGCCACCCCAGGAGGATATCCAGCGTCTGTGTGACCGCCACCATGCCAGAGTGGGAGCCTGTTATGGCAGGATGGGGAGAAGCCCCCCAGTATTAATGCGACCTCCACATATCACCCGCTGCAGATCGAAAATAAAGGGGGAACTGCCTTGTGTGATTAGTGACCAAGCACCACTAGCATTTTATACTGTGTCAGTCTCCACTCAGTCGCATTATGTTCTCTGGCTGCTCCCCTCTTATTCCCCTGCTGTTTATATACACAGATATGTCTTCTGAGAGATATTAATGTATTACAGAAGATTTTCTATGGATTTTTGATGAATCATATTCCATATTTACGAATAGAAGCTGATCATGTGGACGGAGCAGAGCAAGGAGCCCAGCGGCCGCCCTCAGGGCAGCGTCACCAGGACAATTATAAAAAGAAAAACAAAATTTTTTTTTGTTAGTTATACAAGTTACTTAAACTTGATGTGAACTTCCTGAAGGAAACACATTTGGGGTTATTTATCAAACTGGTGTAAAGTAGAACTGGCTGAGTTGCCCATAGCAACCAATCAGGTTCCTCCTTTCATTTTGGACAGCTCCTTTGGAAAATGAGAGGTGGAATCTGATTGGTTGCTATGGGCAACTCAGCCAGTTCTACTTTACACCAATCAGATTCCAACTCTCATTTTCCAAAGGAGCTGTCCAAAATGAAAGGAGGAATCTGATTGGTTGCTATGGGTAACTCAGCCAGTTCTACTTTACACCAATCAGATTCCACTTCTCATTTTCCAAAGGAGCTGTCCAAAATGAAAGGAGGAATCTGATTGGTTGCTATGGGCAACTCAGCCAGCTCTACTTTACACCAATCAGATTCCACCTCTCATTTTCCAAAGGAGCTGTCCAAAATGAAAGGAGGAATCTGATTGGTTGCTATGGGCAACTCAGCCAGCTCTACTTTACACCAGTTTGATAAATGACCCCCATGGTGCTTGAAAAGAGCTGAAAGCTTCTGTGCGCGTGTGAGGGACAGAGAGTTTAACACAGTTAAAAGTACACGGTAATCTCTGCATAACTGATATATATTTAATATATTTGTAGTGAAATACCGGTCAGTTCAAAGTATCCGTTAATCACTGCACATTAAAAAAAAAAAAAACTCAATATGTATTATTTTAAATGTCATGCATAAAATGCAGTATATACTGACACTAAACGTGTCTGAATTGTAGCATGCACGGGCTCAGTATTAATCGCAGAAAACCGGAGAGAATAAAGATAAGACTATGTGGACTAAGCGCACAGGGCTCTTCTCCTGCCGCGTTCTCACACCGACGTCGGCATTCGTACATAATCTCTACATGAACTCAAGGCCAAATGTTCCGTCTCCTCCTTGTGTCAGTTTCACGGATTTTTGGCCTAGAGCCGTCCAGGTCATTCATGGAGAACATGTCTCCAGGTTTCTCTGGAGATGATCTCCCCGAGCCACGTGACTTAAAGGGGTTTTCCAATCCTATAAAAATGCACCACCCCCCCCAATATGCCGGGCCCCCCCACACTGACTATACTTACCTGTGTCCCCGCACCGCCACTGCTGCTTCTCCCCGTGCACATCCAATGTCGGGGGGGGGGGGCAACCAATGGCAGGCGGGTCGAGACTAGCCTCCCAGAATCGTGGGTGATGCTAGGAGGCATCACCCCCCCCCCCCTTCCCCCCGACACCGGATGTTTTAAATCCGTGCACGGGAGAAGCAGCAGTGGCGGTGCGGGGACACAGGTAAGTATAATTAGTGTGGGGGGCATTTTATAGGATTGGATAACCCCTTTAAAAAGGGTTATCCGAGCCCTGATTGCCGTTCTAATAAAAATGACTTTAGCTATAAACTATAACTCAGTAGCCTGATGTGTCAGGGAGAGGGGAGAATAAAAGGCAGGGGAGAGGAAACTCACAGCGCCACGTG
The DNA here is from genome assembly GCF_905171765.1 of Bufo bufo. Classification (NCBI taxonomy): domain Eukaryota; kingdom Metazoa; phylum Chordata; class Amphibia; order Anura; family Bufonidae; genus Bufo; species Bufo bufo. The sequence continues at coordinate 144,873,243 of NC_053398.1, read as the reverse complement.
ATACTGGTCACATGGTGATGACATCATCAAAGGCCCTTTAACTCATCAGCATCCAGGAAGATCTTGCTGCAGGTATGTGCTTTATACTGTATTCATGTGAGGCACAGGGTCTTATTACTTTGTACCTCACATTAATAGCAAGTGACCCCATCATGTACTACCTAATATAATGGGCAACATGGGGGTTAATAATGGTGTCACTATTAATAGAGGCACATGGTGTTAATTTGAAACCTCCATGTGCCTCCCCATTAACCCTTTATGCTGTACATGTACAGCATTATGAGCAAGGAAGTGTACGGAGCAGGCTGCTCCGGTGAACCCGCTCCATATGCAGCTCGGCTGACGGTATAATACAGGAGACACCCGGCCGCAATGACGGGGATCAGTGATGACGACACAAAACGTTCAAATAACCCCTCAGATGCTTGCATGCAAACAGAGATTGTTGCATCTGTGAGGTTGGGCTCCCTCTTCCTTCTGATAGGTGCCCCGTAGTGAAATCGGGTGACTCCGATCGGTTTACCATGACAGCCTGGGGCCTGCTGAGGCTTCCCAAACCTGCCTGCTAAGCTGTGCACGAGGAGCGGGCTCAGCAGGAAGCGCGTCAGAATCCCATTCATCCTAATAGATCCCAGGTTCTAGTCCCCTTAGTAAGGGGGTGAATAGTTAAAGTAAAAAAATTAAAAAAAAGTCATATGTATATATTAAGTTTCAATACCCACCGCCCCCCCCCCCCTTTCCCAACTTTACATATAAAAGACAAAAAATTTTTTTAAAAAAATCAGGTATCGCCGTGGCAGAAAATGTCTGAACTATTAAAATAATGCTTCTATGTGGTGAATGCCTTAACGGAAAAAACTAAAACACGCAATTCGCCATTTTTTTGTCACCTGGGTCGCCCAAAAAAAAGTTGAGATTGAAAGTTGTGTGCCCCCCAAAAATTGTACAATAAAAACTACAGTTTGTCCAAAAAAAAAAAAAACAAGAGGAGGAGGAGGAGATGATGAGGAGGAGGACTCCCAGAAAAGGAGTAAGCCAGAGGAAATGACTGTTCTAATCCATCTGGCTAGGGAACTTTTTGAGGCCATCTTACCCTTATTAATGCCAGGAAAAAGAACAAACAAAGCAGAGGACTTCCTCCAATCTTTGGTTACTTCCTCCAATCTTTGGTTACCTCTAGATAACGCATAAGACTTCTCCTCACGTCTAGGCAGTGAAAGACCCTTTCTTCCTGGTTCTTGGGCTTAGCACAAAAAAGGATGGAAGGACTATTTCTTGGAGCCTGTTACACTTGGACGGAACTTTTGGTAAAAAATTTGGATCTGGTCTAAGAATAACCCTGTCATCTAGAAATAGACATAAAAGGAGGGTTGATAGAGATGGCCTGAATTTCGCTAACCCTTCTAGCAGAAGTTAGTGTCACCAACAGGACTAGTTTAAAAAAAAGGTAAGAAACTTCACTCAACAGGACGTCAAAGTCTCAAAAGGCATTTAATTCTACAGGGTGGGCCATTTATATGGATACACCTTAATAAAATGGGAATGGTTGGTGATATTAACTTCCTGTTTGTGGCACATTAGTATATGTGAGGGGGGAAACTTTTCAAGATGGGTGGTGACCATGGTGGCCATTTTGAAGTCGGCCATTTTGAATCCAACTTTTGTTTTTTCAATAGGAAGAGGGTCATGTGACACATCAAAACTATTGGGAATTTCACAAGAAAAAACAATGGTGTGCTTGGTTTTACCGTAACTTTATTCTTTCATGTGTTATTTACAAGTTTTCTGACCACTTATAAAATGTGTTCAATGTGCTGCCCATTGTGTTGGATTGTCAATGCAACCCTCTTCTCCCACTCTTCACACACTGATAGCAGCACCGCAGGAGAAATGCTAGCACAGGCTTCCAGTATCCGCAGTTCAGGTGCTGCACATCTCGTATCTTCACAGCATAGACGATTGCCTTCAGATGATACGAGATGTGCAGCACCTGAAACTACGGCTACTGGAAGCCTGTGCTAGCATTTCTCCTGCGGTGTTGCTATCAGTGTGTGAAGAGTGGGAGAAGAGGGTTGCATTGACAATCCAACACAATGGGCAGCACATTGAACACATTTTATAAGTGGTCAAAAACTTGTAAATAACTCATGAAAGAATAACGTTACGTTAAAACCAAGCACACCATTGTTTTTCTTGTGAAATTCCCAATACGTTTGACGTGTCACATGACCCTCTTCCTATTGAAAAAAATAAAGTTGGATTCAAAATGGCCGACTTCAAAATGGCCGCCATGGTCACCACCCATCTTGAAAAGTTTCCCCCTTCACATATACTAATGTGCCACAAACAGGAAGTTAATATCACCAACCATTCCCATTTTATTAAGGTGTATCCATATAAATGGCCCACCCTGTAGATTCAGATCCCAGGGAGGAAATCTGGGCCCTCTCACTGGAACAATTCTGTCTACTGCCTTGAAGAATCTTACTATCCAAGGGTCAATGGCAAGGTCCCCCCCTCCCCCCGAGGGCAGAAAGGGCCGAAACCTGTACTTAAGGGTGCTCTTAACTAACCCCATAGATAACCTCTTCTGGAGAAACTCTAGAATCTGAACAGAAAACTCACAGGGCAAAGAACCTGCTTCTATCCCTGAAAAAGTTAGGAATTTCTTCCAAACTCTAGTGTAGATAGAATTTGTCACCACTTTCCTACTTCTTAGTAGACACTAGGGCTTCTGAGAAAACTCTGACTAAATAGTAATGACCTCTCAAATTCCAGGCCGTAAGGTGCAGACCCCTGAACATTTGGATGACATACTGGGCCCTGCACCAGAAGGTCTGGGATTTCTGGAAGGATCTGAGACTGACATGGACATCAGGAGAGAAAACCATGCCCTCCTTGGCCAGAAGGGGGCAATGATCATTATTCTCTAGCCCTCAAAAAGATCAGGGACGAGGGTGCGAGGAATAAGCTGTGACGGGGGAAAGGCTTAACCTAAGGGGTAGTCCCATTTCTGAAGAAAGGCATCCACCCCATCTGGGAATTCTCTTGGGTTGAGAGACTTACCGGTAATTCATTTTCCACGAATCCACCATGACGGCCCAGAGAGATTGACCCCTGACCTCGGTAGGGCAGGAACAGAGATAGGTTTAAAAGGACCCCTCCCACCACCATTCACAAGTGAGTTCCAGATTATAGTGCTACAACCACCGGTTACGAGTGAAACAACTCCAAGTGGTTTTTTTTAAATGTTTTCTTTTTGGTATTAACTCATACCAAGTCAATGGAAAAATTTTTCCTTTTTATATATATATATATATATATATATATATATATATATATATATATATATAGGGCGGGATGTCATGCCGTCATGGTGGATTCGTGGAAAATGAATTACCGGTAAGTCTAATTCCGGCTTTCCACTTCACCACCATGACGGCCCAGAGAGACATAACAGATTTATATACGTCTTAGGTGGGGCAACGGCCCTGTAGGACCTTGCGACCAAATGCGAGGTCGGAAGACCTGGATAAGTCAAGCCTATAATGTTTAATGAAGGTGTTTACATTAGACCAAGTTGCAGCCCGGCATATTTGATCTAGGGAAGCGCCTGCCCTTTCAGCGAAAGAGGCAGATATAGCTCTTGTGGAGTGAGCCCGGATGACTTCTGGACAATTGATGCCCTCGATCTTGTAACAGTCTGTAATAGTCTGTTTTAACCCATCGGGCATGGTAGATCTGGAAGCTGCCTTCCCCTTATTTTAACACAGAAGAGGCACTAGTAAGTTGTCCACCTTCCTCAGGTCTCTGGTGACCTCTAGGTATTTTAGTACCGTTTGTTTGACGTCCAGGGTATGGAAACGTTCCTCTCCAGGATTTTTAGGATTCACACAAAAGAGGGAAGAATGATCTCCTGGTTTCTATGGAAGTCTGTTACTACCTTTGGCAAAAATGTCGGGTCTAACCTCAAGGTAATACGATCCTCCTGTATTGTGAGATATGGTTGTCTTATTGACAATGCCTGGATCTCACTCAGTCTTTTTGCCGATGTTATGGCTATAAGAAAAGCCACCTTCTGAGAAAGATTCTTCAAGGAACATGCGTCCACGGGTTCGTAGGGTGGACCTGTGAGTCCTCTAAGGACAATGTTTAAGTCCCAGGTAGGCACCTTTGATCTGAGAGATGGTCTTAGTCTGGCTACGGACCTCAGGAATCTTTGGATCCATCTAAGGCTGGCTAATTCGGAATCGAAATAGGCACTAAGCGCTGAGACCTGGACTCTCAGGGTGGAAGGACTTAACCCTAACTACTCTAGTCCCTTTTGAAGGAAATCCTGAATTTCTGTATTTTTGGTCTGGTTTGGTCTGGGGCCTCGTTGCCTGACCAGGTGCAGAATCTTTTCCAGATTTTAAAATAAATGGCGTTAGTCACCTTTTTTCTGCTGGCCTTCAAGGTAGATATAACACCCTCAGAGAGACCTCTCTGTCTCAGGAGGTTGGACTCAGGATCCAGGCCGAGAGTTTGAAGATTTCCGGATGAGGATGGAGAACCGGCCCCTGGATCAGGATATCCCTTCTCGCTGGGAGAATAAATGCTTCCTGTGGGGAGAGCTTGGCTAGAATCGAGAACCAGCTTCTCTTGGGCCAGTACGGGGTGACCAGGATGACTCTGGCTCTGTCCCTGATGATTTTTTGTAGAACCCTTGGGATTAATGGGAACGGGGGGAAGGCATATGCAAGATCCCAGTCCCAGTGCAGGGAGAAGGCGTCGATCGCTAGGGGCCTGTCCCTTGGGTTTAGGGAGCAAAAGGTTGATACCTTTGTGTTTATCTTTGTAGCAAAGAGATCTACCACTGGAAGGCCCCATCTCTGGACAATCAGATTGAAGATCTCGATGTTTAAGGACCATTCTCCCTGGTCTATGGTATCCTGCTGAGGAAGTCCGCCGCACAGTTTAGGCTTCCTTTTAAATGAACTGCCGATATTGATCTTACATTTTTTTCCCCCCAGAGGAAGATTTTTCTGGACAGACCTTCCAGTTTTTGAGACCGTGTGCCCCCCTGATGCTTGAGGTAGGACACGGTCGTTACATTGTCTGAATAGACCTTTATATGTTGGTTCCTTAGTTTTGGAGCAGCTGCTCGTATTGTTTCCCAAACTGCCCTGAGCTCCCTGTAGTTGGAGGACTGAGCTGCAATTTCTAGAGGCCAGTCTCCCTGGTAGAGATTGGAGTAGATTTTTGCACCCCACCCTTTTAGGCTGGCGTCGGTCTGAATATGTACTGCCGGGGTCTTGAACCAGACCATGCCTTTTTTTAAATTTTTTGTTTGAAGCCACCACCGGACTGAAGATTTTATGTGGCCCGGGATCAGGATCTTCCTGTCTAAAGAGGTCAGATTTTTGTCCCATTTTCTTAGAAGCCAGGACTGAAGGGCTCTGCAATGGGCCTGGCACCACGGGACTGCTACGATGCAGGCTGTCATCTGACCTAAAAGGCTCATCGTTTCTCTGAACGAGAAGGAGCGACGTCTCAGGAAGGCCCTGATTGATGACTGTAGGTTCTGGATTCTTTCTGCTGGAAGGAAGGTAGTTTGTTTTTTCCGAATCCAGCAAAACCCCCAGGAACTTTACCCTGGTATTCGGAACTAGGGATGACTTTTTTTAGGTTTATAACCCAACCTAGATATGTCAGAAGGGAACAGAAGGTTTCTCGATCTGCTATAGATTGATCCACCGTGTTTGAAATTAGTAGAAAGTCGTCTAGATAAGGAACGACCGTCACCCCCTGAGGTCTCAGGGAGGCGACCATCTCTACCACCAGCTTCGTGAAAATCCTTGGGGCTGAAGCCAGCCCGAAGGGAGAGCCACGAACTGGAAGTGGTGAACAGACCCTCTGTGATCCCTTACTGCAAAACGCAGGGAACTTCTGAGACTGGGAGTGAATGGGAACATGATAATATGCGTCCTTCAGGTCGATTGTACAGAGGGACGCGTCCCTTTGAATTAAGGGGATGGTAGAATTTAAAGATTCCATCTTGAACCTTTTGTAGATCACAAATTTGTTTAGCCTCTTGAGGTTTATGATCATGCGGAAGGAGCCCCCCGGTTTTTTTACCAAGAAAAGGCTGGAGTAGAACCCCCGCCCCCGTTGAGGCACGGGAACCGGAATTACTACTCCCAGGTCTAGGAGATTCTGGACCTCCTTCCAGATCTGGCTGTGCTGAAAAGGAGAAGGGTGGTGAGAAATCAGAAATACATCTGGAGGGGGGGGAAGATAACTCTATCCTGTATCCCGACCTGACAAGATCTTGCGCCCAGAGGCTCGGAGAAGTCTGCTGCCACTGAGCAAAATGTTGGGATAGTCTTCCCCCTATCCTGGCGTCACTGTTTCTCGCCACCCTTGTTTTGGGGATTAAGGAGGTACCCTCTACCCCTCCCCCCTTTTGGGTAACTCCAACGTCCGGTTTTTCCTTTTCCACGAAAGGAACTATTCTGGGTATATTGACCACGAAAGGAGGGTTTCTTTTTAGGGGGTCCTATCCTCAGGGAACCCCCTTCTTTTTATCAGTAGCCTTCTCGAGGATCGTGTCTAATACGGGACCAAACACGTATTCACCCGAGAAGGCTATAGAACACAGCTTCATCTTGGAAGAGATGTCTCCCGACCAAGATTTCATCCAAAGTGCCCTTCGGGCCGCATTGGACAAGGCTGCATCCTTGGCTGAAAATCGAATTGTCTCTGCGGAAGCGTCCGCTAAGAAACCCGTGGCAGACTTTAGCAAGGGGATAGAGTCTAGTATCTGTTCCCTGGGAGTTTTACTGCTTAGATGACCCTCTAACTCATTCAGCCACAGGTACATAGACCTGGCGACTGAAGTAGCGGCTATGTTTGTCTTGACACTAAACATGGCTGCCTCCCAGGACCTTTTTAATAAGCTGTCCGCCTTCCTTTCCATAGTGTCCCTTAACTGACAGGAGTCTTCAAATGGAAGTGAGGTTTTCTTATTGACTTTCGCCACCTGGACGTCAATTCTAGGGACCTCGTCAAAAATTTTTGAGTCTGACGGGTCAAATACAAGGCGGTTTCTGAATTCCTTGGAAATTCCTAGCTTCTTTTCAGGATGGGCCCATTCATCCATCACCATCTCCTTAATGTTTCCGTTTATGGGGAATACCCTGGAGCGTTTGACCCTCAATCCCCCAAACATCTCTTCCTGAACTGTGTGGGGTTGCTGAATGTCCTCCACCCCCATGGTATCCCTGACCGCCTTTAAAAGGTCACTCATTTCACTGGGAGTGAAGAAAAATTTCCTAGAGTCCTCTACGATCTCTCCTTCAGAAAGGGGGTCGTCGTCCTCTTTTCTAGAGGATGAGGCATCATCTTCTAAATCCTCGGAGTCAGAGGGAATGTCCGCCCCCCTGGGTCTTTTAGGTGGGCGGATCCCCCTGGAATCCTCACGGAGGGAGGCCAGTGAGGACCTAACCTCCTCCTGAATCATGGATCTAAACTCCTGCATAATTGAGGGCTGTTCATCTCTCACTATTTTAGAAATGCAATGCTTGCAAAGCTTTTTAGTATAGTCCTCAGGAAGCCTGACGGAGCACTGGATGCATTTGGCGGTCCTTTTTCCTTTTTTTAAGGTAAGTTTGGCCTAAAGTGAGAGAGGCAGCCCATTAAATTTATGTCAGTCTAGTATAGGAGCATAATTTGATGCAGTATACCAGCAGACACACCAGGGGGAGGGGAAAAGCGGTTAACTCTAAGCACACATCCCCCCCCCCTGCCACCTGTGAAGCTGCCGATTTGCCCAGGTGGGCTACTCACGCAGGGGCGCTCGGGAGCGGTCTGCTCCTGCTGCTGCTGTGGCTCCTTCTCCTGGTCCGACATGTTCCGGTCAGAGCACGATTGCAGAGAGCGCAACGGGAAGGTGCTTGTTAGCATTTTTTATAGGAGCTCCGTCTACTTCCGGGTTCCGCCGGCGGCCCGGAAGTGACGTCAGACGCGCGCGACAGCGCTGAGCGTCTTTCCGGTCGGCTACCTCCCTGGAGGCAGGCGACTCAGCGGCAGCTCAGGGCAGGCTTCCCACAACAGGGAGCGTGACCCTGGCGTCTCCCTGTCAGCTTAGGAACAAAGTCCGCCGGAGAGCAGGGGACGCATCTCTGGGTGAAAAGGACCCGCAAGGGAGGCAAGGAACACCACCGATGCGGTCACCCAGGTACTTAAAAATAATAAAACGAGGTCCACTTCACCTCCCTGAAAGCCAGAGAGGACTTTTCTCTGTCCTGGCCGCTATAGGGGCAGGAACACACTGGTGAATGGTGGTGGGAGGGGTCCTTTTAAACCTATCTCTGTTCCTGCCCCTACAGAGGTCAGGGGTCAATCTCTCTGGGCCGTCATGGTGGTGAAGTGGAAAAAAAGCTCTACCTTCCTGTTCTCTCTGGTGGCAAATAGATCGATTGAGAGATTGCCCATCTCTATGAAGACTGAAGGCTTCAGGGACCATTCCCCCTGTCTGAACTGGTGACGTCTCAGGAAATCTGCCTGGAAGTTTTCCTGGCCTTTTATGTGGAGGGTGGAGAGATGACTGATCCTCCCTTCCATATTTTGGAATAACAGCTCTGCTTCCCTCAGGAGGAAGACTGATCTTGTACCCCCCTGATGATTTATATAAGCTACTGCAGATTGTCCGACATTATCTGGACATGTTTCAGCTGAATAAAGGGTAACGCTGTCTTCAGAGTCAATCTCTTTTCTGTTTGAGGAGAAATATCCCCCAATCTTCCCTAGTGATAGGAGAATTTCCTTATGAAGTTGTTGAGTATGGAATTAGGCCCATTCCACCGCCGGAATGCAGGAAGTCCAGAACAGACATAGCTTTTCAGAACGTCAATTTTGGGGCAGATCACACTGGGACTGGAATTAGCACCTGTTTTTTTTTTAACAATTCTAATACCTCCATTTCCATAATCGAAGAGCCCCGAGCCTTTGTAAGGACAAATTCTTCGGGAGGATTTGCGTGAAATTCTAACTTTAAACCTTCACTTATGAGCCTCCTTACCCAATCTCCTGCCACTCTTTCCCCCGCGGGAAGGAAAAACTTCAGTCTTCCTCCCACCAAACTTCTGGCGTCATTGCTGCGATCGTTTTTTAGGCTAGGAGGAGGAGGAACCTCCAGACAGGAAGCCCTTTTCCCCAACCCCATAGACCTGGGATTTTTGTTTTTATCGCTAAAATTGCCCCCTACTCTGAAATCTGTCTGATGAACGAAAGGGAGTTGAGGAGGCCCCAGGGGAAAACCCTGGAAACCTTTATCTCATCCGCTGCTTTCTCTAGGAGGGAATCTAGCTCTGGGCCAAACAAGAACTGACCTTGACAAGGAATCCTACACAATCTCTGTTTAGAGGACAAATTTCCCCCTCTCCAATTCTTTAACCAAAGAGCTCAGCGGGCAGAATTTGACAGGAAGCCCGCGTCGCCAGTTTTACCAAATCCACAGAGGCATCTGCAATGAAATCAGCCGCCTTCTGTAGAGTAGGCAAAGAGGCCAAAATCTGCTCTCTTGGACATTTCTCTCCAATTTGACATTCCAAGCGCTCCAACCAAATACCCATGGATCTGGCTGCAATGGTGGCAGCAATATTAGGTCTAAATGCGGAGGCCACAGCCTCCCAGGTGCTCTTTAGACAGGAATCAAGGGGTATCCTCCAAGGGTAAAGATGACCTTTTTTTGAAATTTTGCATATAGAGACATCAATCTTTGGAGCTTTATCCCAAGAAGAAGGCTCTTCTTCAAAAAGGATACTTTCTTTTAAACCCTTTGGTAATGAAAGCTTTTTTATCCGGTCTCTTCCATTCTCTGTCAATGAGGGCTACCACACTCTTATACAACGGGAAACATCCATGTCTTTTCTCTCGAAGGCCCTCAAACACCTAATCGTCCACCAATTTATTTTCTTTAACATCTTCTAAGTCCAGAGTGGAACGAATAGCCTTTAGTAACTTGTCAGTGTCTTCACCTGGAAACAATGGCCTACCCTCCATGTCATCTTTCGAGGAAGAGGAATTTTCTAAGACGTCTGCTTCTAAAGCTGAAGAATCCACTTCTGACCCTCAGTCCTCTACAGACTTCTTTTGGCGCTTACATGACTTTAGGGAGACTTTCACCTCTGATCTGATAATCTTCAAAAAGCCAGGCGATTCTTCCGCCACTGTTTTTTCTATACACTTCTGGCACATGAGGACGACAGGGAACATCCACACAATCTGCATTCCTTATTCTTTCTCTTAGCCAAAACTTTCTTAGGCCTTGTCTGGCGATTCAAAGATTTTTGTTTTTTATATTTTTTAAAGCAATAAAACAAAATAAAAATAACTATACAAGTTTGGTCCTGCTGTAATCGTATTGAGCCAGCAACACGAGGTTAACCTTTTGCCTACCACCGCACGACTTTATACGTTGTGGCAGCGGGCTCTTATCTGTAACCTGAAGTATAAAAGCGCAGGGCTACATCATGATCTACGGATCGCCGTCATTAGACAGCTGCGGTCACAGTGAGGAGTGCCGAGACCAGTAGAAGCGGTCTCACTGAAAAAGGACGAGGAGTGCTGCCTGTAAAACTAACTGTGAGCCTGCAGGGTGAATTAACCCTTGCCAGCCCTGACAGTGCGAGGAAGGGGGTTAATTCACCTTTTAAAATTAAAAAAGTGAAATGAAGAGGAGACTAAAATTAAAAAAAGTTATAACAATAGTTACCAGTATTGGCAATAGTATAGCAGAGTACATAGTACACCCCCCCCCCCTTTCATTTAAAAATATATGTATTAGGGCTCATTCAGACGGCCGTATGCTGTCCGCACAAATACTGAATGGTATCAGTTTCTTTGAGGATCCGCAAAAAAACGGATAGCATTCAGTATTTTTGCGGACCCATAGACTTCAATGGGGCCATGTCCCGATTTTCACGGACAAGTATAGGACATGTTTAATTTGTTTTGCGGAACCGTGGAATAGAAAATGGCCCGATAGAAGCGAATAGGTCAGCATCTAATCCGCAATAAAAACAGATCCGCATTTTGCGGATAGCATACGGCCGTCTGAATGAGCCCTTAGTTTTTGCTATAGTATAGTGGAAAGTTTGTGTGTACAAAATAAAAAAAATAAAAAAAAACATTTTCCCCTTTCTTTAAAAAAAAAATATATATATTATAATAATAATAATAATAATCTAGGCATTCGTTGTAGCGATATTTAGTACATTGATCCCTCAAGATACAATATTTCCAGCATACAATGTTGCAGACTCAATTCCAACCAATCAAGGCCACTTCTCTGGTAAAATAGCTGGATTAGTTCCTAGTTAGGCTACGTTCACACTAGCGTTTTTAGTTTTCCGGTATCGAGATCCGTCATAAGGGCTCAATACCGGAATAAAACGCTTCAGTTTTGTCCCCATTGACAATGAATGAATAGAACGGAGCGCTCCAAAATGCATTCCATTCAGTTGCGTTCCCAGACCGGAGAGCAGAGCAGCCTGTTGTAGTTTGCTTTCCATCCTGGGATGCGGAACAAAACGTCAATGCAAGTCAAAGGGGGACGGATCAGTTTAGCACTGACACAATAGAAAATGGATCCGTCCCCCATTGTCTTTCAATGGAGCTCATGACGGATCCGTCTTGGCTATGTTAAAGATAATTCAACCAGATCCGTTCATAACAGATGCAGACGGTTGTATTATCAGTAACGGAAGCGTTTTGCTGAGCCCTGCCGGATCCAGTAAAAACGCTAGTAGGAAAGTAGCCTTCGCAGCTACTGTATTCCTGACTGTTATATGTAAGGACTTGTTTTCTTTCTCTTAGTTATCTGCTTATTTTTCTTAAATCTTCATTTTCTCTTATCTTGGATGACATTTTGGGGCTTTGGAACCAATTCCTCAATTTACAATGGTCGTCCTGGAACCAATTAATATTGTAACTTGAGGGACCGCTGTATAGCGGGGCTTAGCACACAACGCACGGTGATGGTTTTATCATTTGGTCTTCAAACCTTTTGCAAGTTAGAAAAAATAATAATTTGATAAGAAAGGAAAAAGAAATTTTTTTTCATAATTCACAGTTTTTCTTTAAATATTTTAAAAAATGATATCTGATCTAATGGCACAAAAGAAATGTCTAAGACGTCCTGGGAAAAATCATGTCCAATACAGAAATAAGTCAGTCGCAGTTAGATGCCACAAGTGAAAAAATTGGCCTGGTAAGGAAGCGGTTAATGTGTGGGTATTTTTTGTAGGTATCACAATACTTTTTCTTGGTATCGTAACTGAATAAAAATTTTGGCAGGATGACATCTCTACTGCACGTTATAATAAACAAACATCAAGTAAGGGCGGATAGTACAACCGCGGGGGCCAGCCAGGTCGGGGGCACTTACTTTTAGCTTCTTCCATGTTCCACACGCGCAGAGAACCTGACTGAGATCCGGCCACAATGAGTTTCTCGGATGTGCTGAATCGGACGCTCTCCACCGGGGACGTGTGTCCAGTCAAACTCTGTTACATGGACACAAGAACTAGGTTATTAAGGGGACACACACACTGGGAGACCACTGGTCACGGACATTATCTAGAGAGGAAGACGGGGGCCCTGTGGTCATGGACATTATCTAGAGAGGAAGACGGGGGCCCTGTGGTCATGGACATTATCTAGAGAGGAAGACGGGGGCCCTGTGGTCATGGACATTATCTAGAGAGGAAGACGGGGGCCCTGTGGTCATGGACATTATCTAGAGAGGAAGACGGGGGCCCTGTGGTCATGGACATTATCTAGAGGGGAGACAGGGGCCCTGTGGTCATGGACATTATCTAGAGGGGAGACGGGGGCCCTGTAGTCATGGACATTATCTAGAAGGGAGATGCGGCCCTCTGGTCATGATAGTGTCTGAGGAGGGGGTCCTCCGAGTCCTCACCATGATGCAGTTTGGTTTGTTGACAGACCAGATATTGACACGGCAGTCTTCTCCACCGGTGGCCACGAGACGCCCGGAGCTTTTCCCAAGGGCGAGTGCCGACACATTGCTGGCGTGAGCCACTATTTCCTCTGCAGGAGAAGAGAAATTGTTACCACTGAGCAGAGCCGGAAAACAGGGGCCACCGAACCCCGCAACACTCACGCAGCTTCCACGATGTCTTTGTCATCCCAGAAGTCGCCATGTTCATGTGTTGAGAAACAGAACAGCATCACAGGGATGAATAGGTCTCTAGGTTTGGGGGGTGCACCGCTCAGTCCTCAGCTACTGACACAAGGGTGCAGAGACGACACTGGAGGGATCCAAGGAACTAGGGGGAACACAAAATCAAAAGGGTCAAATAGGGCAGAGCCCAACATCAGCCTCCCGGTCCGCCCCCCGCTGCCCGACATCAGCCTCCCGGTCCGCCCCCCGCTGCCCGACATCAGCCTCCCGGTCCACCCCCCCGCTGCCCGACATCAGACTACCGGTCCACCCCCCAACATCAGCCTCCCGTCCCGGTCCAGCCCCCCGCTGCCCGACATCAGCCTCCCGGTCCAGCCCCCCGCTGCCCGACATCAGCCTCCCGGTCCAGCCCCCCGCTGCCCGACATCAGCCTCCCGGTCCAGCCCCCCGCTGCCCGACATCAGCCTCCCGGTCCAGCCCCCCGCTGCCCGACATCAGCCTCCCGGTCCAGCCCCCCGCTGCCCGACATCAGCCTCCCGGTCCAGCCCCCCGCTGCCCGACATCAGCCTCCCGGTCCAGCCCCCCCGCTGCCCGACATCAGCCTCCCGGTCCAGCCCCCCGCTGCCCGACATCAGCCTCCCGGTCCAGCCCCCCGCTGCCCGACATCAGCCTCCCGGTCCAGCCCCCCGCTGCCCGACATCAGCCTCCCGGTCCAGCCCCCCGCTGCCCGACATCAGCCTCCCGGTCCAGCCCCCCGCTGCCCGACATCAGCCTCCCGGTCCAGCCCCCCGCTGCCCGACATCAGCCTCCCGGTCCAGCCCCCCGCTGCCCGACATCAGCCTCCCGGTCCAGCCCCCCGCTGCCCGACATCAGCCTCCCGGTCCAGCCCCCCGCTGCCCGACATCAGCCTCCCGGTCCAGCCCCCCGCTGCCCGACATCAGCCTCCCGGTCCAGCCCCCCGCTGCCCGACATCAGCCTCCCGGTCCAGCCCCCCGCTGCCCGACATCAGCCTCCCGGTCCAGCCCCCCGCTGCCCGACATCAGCCTCCCGGTCCAGCCCCCCGCTGCCCGACATCAGCCTCCCGGTCCAGCCCCCCGCTGCCCGACATCAGCCTCCCGGTCCAGCCCCCCGCTGCCCGACATCAGCCTCCCGGTCCAGCCCCCCGCTGCCCGACATCAGCCTCCCGGTCCAGCCCCCCGCTGCCCGACATCAGCCTCCCGGTCCAGCCCCCCGCTGCCCGACATCAGCCTCCCGGTCCAGCCCCCCGCTGCCCGACATCAGCCTCCCGGTCCAGCCCCCCGCTGCCCGACATCAGCCTCCCGGTCCAGCCCCCCGCTGCCCGACATCAGCCTCCCGGTCCAGCCCCCCGCTGCCCGACATCAGCCTCCCGGTCCAGCCCCCCGCTGCCCGACATCAGCCTCCCGGTCCAGCCCCCCGCTGCCCGACATCAGCCTCCCGGTCCAGCCCCCCGCTGCCCGACATCAGCCTCCCGGTCCAGCCCCCCGCTGCCCGACATCAGCCTCCCGGTCCAGCCCCCCGCTGCCCGACATCAGCCTCCCGGTCCAGCCCCCCGCTGCCCGACATCAGCCTCCCGGTCCAGCCCCCCGCTGCCCGACATCAGCCTCCCGGTCCAGCCCCCCGCTGCCCGACATCAGCCTCCCGGTCCAGCCCCCCGCTGCCCGACATCAGCCTCCCGGTCCAGCCCCCCGCTGCCCGACATCAGCCTCCCGGTCCAGCCCCCCGCTGCCCGACATCAGCCTCCCGGTCCAGCCCCCCGCTGCCCGACATCAGCCTCCCGGTCCAGCCCCCCGCTGCCCGACATCAGCCTCCCGGTCCAGCCCCCCGCTGCCCGACATCAGCCTCCCGGTCCAGCCCCCCGCTGCCCGACATCAGCCTCCCGGTCCAGCCCCCCGCTGCCCGACATCAGCCTCCCGGTCCAGCCCCCCGCTGCCCGACATCAGCCTCCCGGTCCACCCCCCCGCTGCCCGACATCAGCCTCCCGGTCCACCCCCCCGCTGCCCGACATCAGCCTCCCGGTCCACCCCCCCGCTGCCCGACATCAGCCTCCCGGTCCAGCCCCCCGCTGCCCGACATCAGCCTCCCGGTCCAGCCCCCCGCTGCCCGACATCAGCCTCCCGGTCCAGCCCCCCGCTGCCCGACATCAGCCTCCCGGTCCAGCCCCCCGCTGCCCGACATCAGCCTCCCGGTCCAGCCCCCCGCTGCCCGACATCAGCCTCCCGGTCCACCCCCCCGCTGCCCGACATCAGCCTCCCGGTCCCCCCCCCCGCTGCCCGACATCAGCCTCCCGGTCCACCCCCCCCGCTGCCCGACATCAGCCTCCCGGTCCACCCCCCCGCTGCCCGACATCAGCCTCCCGGTCCACCCCCCCGCTGCCCGACATCAGCCTCCCGGTCCACCCCCCCGCTGCCCGACATCAGCCTCCCGGTCCACCCCCCCGCTGCCCGACATCAGCCTCCCGGTCCACCCCCCCGCTGCCCGACATCAGCCTCCCGGTCCACCCCCCCGCTGCCCGACATCAGCCTCCCGGTCCACCCCCCCGCTGCCCGACATCAGCCTCCCGGTCCACCCCCCCGCTGCCCGACATCAGCCTCCCGGTCCACCCCCCCGCTGCCCGACATCAGCCTCCCGGTCCACCCCCCCGCTGCCCGACATCAGCCTCCCGGTCCACCCCCCCGCTGCCCGACATCAGCCTCCCGGTCCACCCCCCCGCTGCCCGACATCAGCCTCCCGGTCCACCCCCCCGCTGCCCGACATCAGCCTCCCGGTCCACCCCCCCGCTGCCCGACATCAGCCTCCCGGTCCACCCCCCCGCTGCCCGACATCAGCCTCCCGGTCCACCCCCCCGCTGCCCGACATCAGCCTCCCGGTCCACCCCCCCGCTGCCCGACATCAGCCTCCCGGTCCACCCCCCCGCTGCCCGACATCAGCCTCCCGGTCCACCCCCC
The DNA here is from genome assembly GCF_905171765.1 of Bufo bufo. Lineage (NCBI taxonomy): Eukaryota > Metazoa > Chordata > Amphibia > Anura > Bufonidae > Bufo > Bufo bufo. The sequence goes on along the minus strand of NC_053398.1, from coordinate 144,857,085 downwards.
CGCTGCCCGACATCAGCCTCCCGGTCCACCCCCCCGCTGCCCGACATCAGCCTCCCGGTCCACCCCCCCGCTGCCCGACATCAGCCTCCCGGTCCACCCCCCGCCAGTCATCCGGCCCTTGGCTGTGGACAGATAATTACCAATTACTCATCAGACATAATGAGCGCTGTCACCAGGAGGAGCTAATAACAGAAGACAACAGCTACAGCCTCAGCCTGCTCTAAAGACCAACCTACCCGTCCCCAAAACCTACCTACCCCCAGTATCACCCCCACATTACAATCACATCTACAGGATTGCCCCCACATAAAACCATCTCCCTGACCACTTACCTTCCCCCAGTATCACTGCTACATTATACTCCACCTAAGCACCTACCATATACCCCACACCTACCTACCTCTCTAGGGATCACCCTCACATTACACCAAGCCTACAGCCACCTACCTGACCTCATATACACACCACACCTACCGCTCTAGGGATCACCCTCACATTACACCAAGCCTACAGCCACCTACCTGACCTCATATACACACCTACCTACCTACTCCTCTAGGGATCACCCTCACATTACACCAAGCCTACAGCCACCTACCTGACCTCATATACACCCCACACCTACCCACCCCTCTAGGGATCACCCTCACATTACACCAAGCCTACAGCCACCTACCTGACCTCATATACACACCTACCTACTCCTCTAGGGATCACCCTCACATTACACCAAGCCTACAGCCACCTACCTGACCTCATATACACAGCTACTCCTCTAGGGATCACCCTCACATTACACCAAGCCTACAGCCACCTACCTGACCTCATATACACACCACACCTACCTACCCCTCTAGGGATCCCCCTCACATTACACCTCATATACACACCTACCTACCCCTCTAGGGATCACCCTCACATTACACTAAGCCTACAGCCACCTACCTGATCTACACCCCGCAGACCGACCCTCCACCAGTCAGCAGCTCTCACCCGCCGCCCGGGCTCCTCCACACGCCGCTCTCATCCTGCGCTCTCATTCGCTGTTTCCAGACAACAGACTTCAAAACAAACGGAATGACACGCCCCCAAACGGCCTGAGCGTCCATCCGACGTGGTTACGTAAAAACGTCAGAACGTGTGAATCTGGGCGCCATGACAGTTACTGGCAAAATCTCCGCTGTTCCCGAACTTCAAAAAGAGCCCCGCCCCCAACTCTTTTTACTGTAACCCTGACCCACAGGAGACCTATAGAGATGTCCCCACTGTCCCCAAGTACTTACCTACATGCTGCTCTTCACCCCCCCCCCCCCCCAGCTGTCATACAGTCACATGACCGGGGGTTGGTGTCCCAGGCAATAATAGTAACCAAGTCCTATCCATCAATAGAGGAATAATTCACGAATCCTCCAATGATCTGTTATAAGCGAGCAGCGAATTACGGGACAAAACCGTAAGGGCAGATCTCGGTAATAGTAAAATGGACCTGAAACAAGGGGTCCTTCCACCGCCACAAAAGGCACTTTTTCCACGTCTGAATTGTATACACTGTTCTAGTGTCATCGAAGGCTCCTATGTAACACGCCGGCGAAAAAATCCCCGTCCGTGGCTTCTTCACGTGATAGTAAATTCATTATTTACATCCTAAAATGTCCATGCGGCCTGGTGTATGTGGGGGAAACATCCGCACGGATGGAAGAAAGATACAGGAAAGGTTTTCTGCTAGGACCGACCCCGTATCATTATCAGACACACAAACGCAACAGCGCGCAACTGGGAAATACCATAACCCGCGCCGCGGAGGAAACGGGAATGAAATACTGTCGAGACGAGAGGCGCGCTGGATTCACCGCCTCCAAACCCTTGAGCCCATGGGTTTAAATCGCCAATATGCGCTCAATCGTTTTCTATAACGGCATCTATTTTCCTTATTGTATTTATGTTTCCATTAATGTGTTACTTTGTATAATGTTTCCACAGCGCAATTGAAATGAGGTGATTTACCCTTTGGGATCTGCCGATCTTCACCCTACACACACTCGCAGCTGTGGTCCTGATGTTTACCTGGTTACCCTGACAACGTGACTTCAGGGACTCAGGGTTTTGGCGGGGGATTGGAGTTTGTTTGTTATGGCATGTTGTCACTGTTTGACAAAGGCACTAGAAGTGGCGAAACGCGTCACGGACAGAGTGACAATAAAGGGATAATTCACAGCAACTTGGGAGTGCCGGTCCTTCATTATTACTACTATATCCAGAACAGTGATGTCACCTCCTGTATAATATAATATAACTTATATAACTATAACTTATATCTGTAGAGCGGTGAAGTCACCTCATGTATAATATAACTGATATCTGGAGAGCGGTGATGTCCCCTCCTGTATAATATAACTGATATCTGGAGAGCGGTGATGTCACCTCCTGTATAATATAACTGATATCTGGAGAGCGGTGATGTCACCTCCTGTATAATATAACTGATATCTGGAGAGCGGTGATGTCACCTCCTGTATAATATAACTGATATCTGGAGAGCGGTGATGTCACCTCCTGTATAATATAATATAACTTATATAACTATAACTTATATCTGTAGAGCGGTGAAGTCACCTCATGTATAATATAACTGATATCTGGAGAGCGGTGATGTCACCTCCTGTATAATATAATATAACTTATATAACTATAACTTATATCTGTAGAGCGGTGAAGTCACCTCATGTATAATATAACTGATATCTGGAGAGCGGTGATGTCCCCTCCTGTATAATATAACTGATATCTGGAGAGCGGTGATGTCACCTCCTGTATAATATAACTGATATCTGGAGAGCGGTGATGTCACCTCCTGTATAATATAACTGATATCTGGAGAGCGGTGATGTCACCTCCTGTATAATATAACTGATATCTGGAGAGCGGTGATGTCACCTCCTGTATAATATAACTGATATCTGGAGAGCGGTGATGTCACTGCTGTATAATATAACTGATATCTGGAGAGCGGTGATGTCACCTCCTGTATAATATAACTGATATCCGGAGAGCAGTGATGTCACCTCCTGTATAATATAACTGATATCTGGAGAGCGGTGATGTCACCTCCTGTATAATATAACTGATATCTGGAGAGCAGTGATGTCACCTCCTGTATAATATACCTAATATCTGGAGAGCAGTGATGTCACCTCCTGTATAATATAACTGATATCTGGAGAGCAGTGATGTCACCTCCTGTATAATATAACTGATATCTGCAGAGCGGTGATGTCACCTCCTGTATAATATAACTGATATCTGGAGAGCAGTGATGTCACCTCCTGTATAATATAACTGATATCTGGAGAGCGGTGATGTCACCTCCTGTATAATATAACTGATATCTGGAGAGCGGTGATGTCACCTCCTGTATAATATAACTGATATCTGGAGAGCGGTGATGTCACCTCCTGTATAGTATAATATAATATAACTTATATAACTATAACTTATATCTGTAGAGCGGTGAAGTCACCTCATGTATAATATAACTGATATCTGGAGAGCGGTGATGTCATCTCCTGTATAATATAATATAACTTATATAACTATAACTTATATCTGTAGAGCGGTGAAGTCACCTCATGTATAATATAACTGATATCTGGAGAGCGGTGATGTCACCTCCTGTATAATATAACTGATATCTGGAGAGCGGTGATGTCACCTCCTGTATAATATAACTGATATCTGGAGAGCGGTGATGTCACCTCCTGTATAATATAACTGATAGCTGGAGAGCAGTGATGTCACCTCCTGTATAATATAACTGATATCTGGAGAGCGGTGATGTCACCTCCTGTATAATATAACTGATATCTGGAGAGCGGTGATGTCACCTCCTGTATAATATAACTGATAGCTGGAGAGCAGTGATGTCACTGCTGTATAATATAACTGATATCTGGAGAGCGGTGATGTCACCTCCTGTATAATATAACTGATATCTGGAGAGCGGTGATGTCACTTCCTGTATAATATACCTTGTATCTGGAGAGCGGTGATGTCACCTCCTGTATAATATAACTGATATCTGGAGAGCGGTGATGTCACCTCCTGTATAATATAACTGATATCTGGAGAGCGGTGATGTCACTGCTGTATAATATAACTGATATCTGGAGAGCGGTGATGTCACCTCCTGTATAATATAACTGATATCCGGAGAGCAGTGATGTCACCTCCTGTATAATATAACTGATATCTGGAGAGTGGTGATGTCACCTCCTGTATAATATAACTGATATCTGGAGAGCGGTGATGTCACCTCCTGTATAATATAACTGATATCTGGAGAGCAGTGATGTCACCTCCTGTATAATATACCTAATATCTGGAGAGCAGTGATGTCACCTCCTGTATAATATAACTGATATCTGGAGAGCAGTGATGTCACCTCCTGTATAATATAACTGATATCTGCAGAGCGGTGATGTCACCTCCTGTATAATATAACTGATATCTGGAGAGCGGTGATGTCACTGCTGTATAATATAACTGATATCTGGAGAGCGGTGATGTCACCTCCTGTATAATATAACACATATCTGGAGAGCGGTGATGTCACCTCCTGTATAATATAACTTATATCTGGAGAGCAGTGATGTCACCTCCTGTATAATATACCTAATATCTGGAGAGTGGTGATGTCACCTCCTATATAATATAACTGATATCTGGAGAGTGGTGATGTCACTGCTGTATAATATAACTGATATCTGGAGAGCGGTGATGTCCCCTCCTGTATAATATAACACATATCTGGAGAGCGGTGATGTCACCTCCTGTATAATATAACTTATAGCTGGAGAGCGGTGATGTCACCTCCTGTATAATATAACTGATATCTGGAGAGCGCTGATGTCACCTCCTGTATAATATAACTGATATCTGGAGAGCGGTGATGTCACCTCCTGTATAATATAACTGATATCTGGAGAGCGGTGATGTCACCTCCTGTATAATATAACTGATATCTGGAGAGCGGTGATGTCACTGCTGTATAATATAACTGATATCTGGAGAGCGGTGATGTCACCTCCTGTATAACTGATATCTGTAGAGCAGTGATGTCACCTCCTATATAATATAACTGATATCTGTAGAGCGGTGATGTCACCTCCTGTATAATATAACTGATATCTGGAGAGCGGTGATGTCACCTCCTGTATAAGTGATATCTGTAGAGCAGTGATGTCACCTCCTATATAATATAACTGATATCTGTAGAGCGGTGATGTCACCTCCTGTGGTAGAAAGCTGTGGTGTGTAGTAGTATCAGACGTCTTGTGAGACCTTTATTATATTTCTTCAGATGTTATTACAGCACAGTGACACGGACATTATGTAACGAGTGTCGGGTCTGGATCTCCTCCTCCTCCTTGGTCACTGTAGAGGATGACAATATATTGAGGTCCAGACTAGAGAGAGAGCAGCTGCTCACACAGGCGTTGGTCCTTGCTGAGCCGCTCCTCGAGGGCCAGGTACGTCTGGGGAGCCAATGTCTTGTGTCTGAGAAGAGACAGAGATCAATGAGGAGGCTTTCATCAGGAGCATGGCGGCTGAGTGCGCCTACGATCTACAAGTGCACAATCCAGTGGTAGTGACATGACCAGCAGCAATGTGGCGGGCGCCATGACAGTATCAATACGGCACCTGTTAAGTCTGGTCTCCAGGATCTGGATGCGGAACATGGCCTCAGAGCAGTAGTCCAGGTATGCCTCCTCGTCCTCCTTAATCATAGAAGGCTGGTTCTGGTGATACCACTGCTGCTTCTTCTGCAGCTCCTGGGTCTCCTGATATGGGGATACGGACAGAGAGTTATATATGGCGAGTGTGGCGTGCAGTACCCACATGGGCACGAAGCACCTGGTTAAGATATGTCTACAGGACACCGGAGTCTATGGGGATATTCGAGATCAGTACGATTACGGTGATACCACATTTATATAGTTTTATGGGTTTTGTTATTACGGCGTTCCCTATGAGATATAACTGACCTGTTCTCTTCATTCTCGGGGCCAGTACGATTACAGTGATACCACATTTATATAGTTTTATGGGTTTTGTATTTACGGCGTTCCCTATGAGATATAACTGACCTGTTCTCTTCATTCTCGGGGCCAGTACGATTACAGTGATACCACATTTATATAGTTTTATGGGTTGTGTTTTTACAGCGTTCCCTATGAGATATAACTGACCTGTTCTCTTCATTCTCGGGGCCAGTACGATTACAGTGATACCACATTTATATAGTTTTATGGGTTGTGTTTTTACAGCGTTCCCTATGAGATATAACTGACCTGTTCTCTTCATTCTCCGGGTCAGTACGATTACAGTGATACCACATTTATATAGGGGTTAGGTTTTTACAGCGTTCCCTATGAGATAAAACTGACCTGTTCTCTACATTCTCTGGGTCAGTACGATTACAGTGATACCACATTTATATAGTTTTATGGGTTGTGTTTTTACGTTGTTCCCTATAAGATATAACTGACCTGTTCTCTTCATTCTCCGGGTCAGTACGATTACAGTGATACCACATTTATATAGCTTTATGGGTTTTGTTATTACGGCGTTCCCTATGAGATATAACTGACCTGTTCCCTTCATTCTCCGGGTCAGTACGATTACAGTGATACCACATTTATATAGTTTTATGGGTTGTGTTTTTACAGCGTTCCCTATCAGATATAACTGACCTGTTCCTTCATTCTCTGGGTCAGTACGATTACGGTGATACCACATTTATATAGGGGTTAGGTTTTTACGGCGTTTCCTATTAGATAAAGCTGACCTGTTCTCTTCATTCTCCGGGTCAGTACGATTACAGAGATACCACATTTATATAGTTTTATGGGTTGTGTTTTTACAGCGTTCCCTATCAGATATAACTGACCTGTTCCTTCATTCTCTGGGTCAGTACGATTACGGTGATACCACATTTATATAGGGGTTAGGTTTTTACGGCGTTTCCTATGAGATAAAACTGACCTGTTCTCTCCATTCTCCGGGTCAGTACGATTACAGTGATACCACATTTATATAGTTTTATGGGTTGTGTTTTTACAGCGTTCCCTATCAGATATAACTGACCTGTTCCTTCATTCTCTGGGTCAGTACGATTACGGTGATACCACATTTATATAGGGGTTAGGTTTTTACGGCGTTTCCTATGAGATAAAGCTGACCTGTTCTCTTCATTCTCCGGGTCAGTACGATTACGGTGATACCACATTTATATAGTTTTATGGGTTGTGTTTTTACAGCGTTCCCTATCAGATATAACTGACCTGTTCCTTCATTCTCTGGGTCAGTACGATTACGGTGATACCACATTTATATAGGGGTTAGGTTTTTACGGCGTTTCCTATGAGATAAAGCTGACCTGTTCTCTTCATTCTCCGGGTCAGTACGATTACGGTGATACCACATTTATATAGGGGTTAGGTTTTTACAGCGTTCCCTATCACTATTTGCTTATTATTGCTTATGAATTTGCACCAGAGCTTTATTTTTGCACATGTGAAGTTATATCATGGGAATACTCTTCTTTTATATTATAATCATGCAATTTCTCGATTTTTCTTTTCGTTTCACTGTTCTGATCCTGACCTATGCTGTGGGTGGAGGCCTGGGGCATGTAGACCGGCTGTGAGGAGGAGTGAGAGGTGTTTGCACCAGGCAGCAGTACGCCCGATTCATCCTTCTACTGGACACGTGGTATGTCAGACACTTCCCAGCGACAGACAGCCTGACATGTCCCCGTCATGTGACCACGAGTTACCTTTTCAAAGCGCGCCTGGATGAGGTTGGCTTGCTGAATGAGCCTGTCCTTGAGATCGCGCAGACAGTCCTCCTTCACCTGCTGAGCCTGTGCCCGTGTCAGCTTCTCCGGGTCTCCTAAAAGAGCCAAGTATGGCGCCAGATAATCCAGCTCTAGTGCCGCTCGTCGCTGCCGCTCTTCCTTCAGAGCACGCTCCTGTGACCAGACATATGAGTTACCTCAGAGGCCAGGCAGGTTCTCCAAAGATCGCATTCATCATTGTCCACCATCCTACACTGAGGTACTCCATAGTGTGCACTCATCAGTCAGTGTACCCCGTCCTACACTGAGGTACTCCATAGTGTGCACTCATCAGTCAGTGTACCCCGTCCTACACTGAGGTACTCCATAGTGCACTCATCAGTCAGTGTACCCCGTCCTACACTGAGGTACTCCATAGTGTGCACTCATCAGTCAGTGTACCCCGTCCTATACTGAGGTACTCCATAGTGTGCACTCATCAGTCAGTGTACCCCGTCCTACACTGAGGTACTCCATAGTGTGCACTCATCAGTCAGTGTACCCCGTCCTACACTGAGGTACTCTATAGTGTGCACTCATCAGTCAGTGTACCCCGTCCTACACTGAGGTACTCCATAGTGCACTCATCAGTCAGTGTACCCCGTCCTATACTGAGGTACTCCATAGTGTGCACTCATCAGTCAGTGTACCCCGTCCTACACTGAGGTACTCCATAGTGTGCACTCATCAGTCAGTGTACCCCGTCCTACACTGAGGTACTCCATAGTGTGCACTCATCAGTCAGTGTACCCCGTCCTACACTGAGGTACTCTATAGTGTGCACTCATCAGTCAGTGTACCCCGTCCTATACTGAGGTACTCCATAGTGCACTCATCAGTCAGTGTACCCCGTCCTACACTGAGGTACTCCATAGTGTGCACTCATCAGTCAGTGTACCCCGTCCTACACTGAGGTACTCCATAGTGTGCACTCATCAGTCAGTGTACCCCGTCCTACACTGAGGTACTCCATAGTGTGCACTCATCAGTCAGTGTACCCCGTCCTACACTGAGGTACTCTATAGTGTGCACTCATCAGTCAGTGTACCCCGTCCTATACTGAGGTACTCCATAGTGCACTCATCAGTCAGTGTACCCCGTCCTACACTGAGGTACTCCATAGTGTGCACTCATCAGTCAGTGTACCCCGTCCTACACTGAGGTACTCCATAGTGCACTCATCAGTCAGTGTACCCCGTCCTACACTGAGGTACTCCATAGTGCACTCATCAGTCAGTGTACCCCGTCCTACACTGAGGTACTCCATAGTGTGCACTCATCAGTCAGTGTACCCCGTCCTACACTGAGGTACTCCATAGTGCACTCATCAGTCAGTGTACCCCGTCCTACACTGAGGTACTCCATAGTGTGCACTCATCAGTCAGTGTACCCCGTCCTACACTGAGGTACTCCATAGTGTGCACTCATCAGTCAGTGTACCCCGTCCTACACTGAGGTACTCCATTATGTGCACTCATCAGTCAGTGTACCCCTTCCTACACTGAGGTACTCCATAGTGCACTCATCAGTCAGTGTACCCCATCCTACACTGAGGTACTCCATAGTGTGCACTCATCAGTCAGTGTACCCCGTCCTACACTGAGGTACTCCATAGTGTGCACTCATCAGTCAGTGTACCCCGTCCTACACTGAGGTACTCCATAGTGTGCACTCATCAGTCAGTGTACCCCGTCCTATAGTGAGGTACTCCATAGTGTGCACTCATCAGTCAGTGTACCCCGTCCTATAGTGAGGTACTCCATAGTGTGCACTCATCAGTCAGTGTACCCCGTCCTATAGTGAGGTACTCCATAGTGTGCACTCATCAGTCAGTGTACCCCGTCCTACACTGAGGTACTCCATAGTGTGCACTCATCAGTCAGTGTACCCCGTCCTATACTGAGGTACTCCATAGTGTGCACTCATCAGTCAGTGTACCCCGTCCTACACTGAGGTACTCCATAGTGCACTCATCAGTCAGTGTACCCCGTCCTACACTGAGGTACTCCATAGTGCACTCATCAGTCAGTGTACCCCGTCCTATACTGAGGTACTCCATAGTGCACTCATCAGTCAGTGTACCCCGTCCTACACTGAGGTACTCCATAGTGTGCACTCATCAGTCAGTGTACCCCGTCCTATAGTGAGGTACTCCATAGTGTGCACTCATCAGTCAGTGTACCCCGTCCTATAGTGAGGTACTCCATAGTGTGCACTCATCAGTCAGTGTACCCCGTCCTACACTGAGGTACTCCATAGTGTGGACTCATCAGTCAGTGTACCCCGTCCTACACTGAGGTACTCCATAGTGTGCACTCATCAGTCAGTGTACCCCGTCCTACACTGAGGTACTCCATAGTGTGCACTCATCAGTCAGTGTACCCCGTCCTACACTGAGGTGCTCCATAGTGCACTCATCAGTCAGTGTACCCCGTCCTACACTGAGGTACTCCATAGTGCACTCATCAGTCAGTGTACCCCGTCCTACACTGAGGTACTCCATAGTGTGCACTCATCAGTCAGTGTACCCCGTCCTACACTGAGGTACTCCATAGTGCACTCATCAGTCAGTGTACCCCGTCCTACACTGAGGTACTCCATAGTGCACTCATCAGTCAGTGTACCCCGTCCTATACTGAGGTACTCCATAGTGTGCACTCATCAGTCAGTGTACCCCGTCCTACACTGAGGTACTCCATAGTGCACTCATCAGTCAGTGTACCGCGTCCTACACTGAGGTACTCCATAGTGCACTCATCAGTCAGTGTACCCCGTCCTACACTGAGGTACTCCATAGTGTGCACTCATCAGTCAGTGTACCCCGTCCTACACTGAGGTACTCCATAGTGCACTCATCAGTCAGTGTACCGCGTCCTACACTGAGGTACTCCATAGTGCACTCATCAGTCAGTGTACCCCGTCCTATACTGAGGTACTCCATAGTGTGCACTCATCAGTCAGTGTACCCCGTCCTACACTGAGGTACTCCATAGTGCACTCATCAGTCAGTGTACCGCGTCCTACACTGAGGTACTCCATAGTGCACTCATCAGTCAGTGTACCCCGTCCTACACTGAGGTACTCCATTATGTGCACTCATCAGTCAGTGTACCCCGTCCTACACTGAGGTACTCCATAGTGTGCACTCATCAGTCAGTGTACCCCGTCCTATAGTGAGGTACTCCATAGTGTGCACTCATCAGTCAGTGTACCCCATCCTACACTGAGGTACTCCATAGTGTGCACTCATCAGTCAGTGTACCCCGTCCTACACTGAGGTACTCCATAGTGTGCACTCATCAGTCAGTGTACCCCGTCCTACACTGAGGTACTCCATAGTGCACTCATCAGTCAGTGTACCGCGTCCTACACTGAGGTACTCCATAGTGCACTCATCAGTCAGTGTACCCCGTCCTATACTGAGGTACTCCATAGTGTGCACTCATCAGTCAGTGTACCCCGTCCTACACTGAGGTACTCCATAGTGCACTCATCAGTCAGTGTACCGCGTCCTACACTGAGGTACTCCATAGTGCACTCATCAGTCAGTGTACCCCGTCCTACACTGAGGTACTCCATTATGTGCACTCATCAGTCAGTGTACCCCGTCTTACACTGAGGTACTCCATAGTGTGCACTCATCAGTCAGTGTACCCCGTCCTATAGTGAGGTACTCCATAGTGTGCACTCATCAGTCAGTGTACCCCATCCTACACTGAGGTACTCCATAGTGTGCACTCATCAGTCAGTGTACCCCGTCCTACACTGAGGTACTCCATAGTGCACTCATCAGTCAGTGTACCCCGTCCTACACTGAGGTACCCCATTATGTGCACTCATCAGTCAGTGTACCCCGTCCTACAGTGAGGTACTCCATTATGTGCACTCATCAGTCAGTGTACCCTATTGCACACAATCATCAGTGTACCCCGTCGCGCACACTTACCTGGGCCGCCCGCTGCTCCTTGCTGCTCTCATTCCTCTCCGGGTCATAGATAGATATTGTGAGTTGTGGATCTGCCTCCTCCTGAACCCGCCGAGAAAGGATCTCCAGCACCTGCATAAGGGTCATGTTCATCAGTGTACCCCTACACTCCTCCTGTCTCACATCACTATTTACTGTAGCACGTACCTCTGCCTCAGATTTCCGGACGGCCTCCTGCGCACGCTGCTCCCCCTGCTGGAGGTGCACAAGGCTCTCGTAGACATACAGTTGTTTGTTGAATTTTTCCAATGGCTCCACCTGGTGGATGACACATAGCAGAGCGTTTAAGCCTTCTGGTGGTGGGAGACAGCGGGTCGGGTGGTGCAGGGGGACTGCGGGTCGGGTGGTGGTGGGGGACTGCGGGTCGGGTGGTGGTAGGGGACTGCGGGTCGCGGGAGGTGGTGGAGGAAAGCGGGTCGGGTGGTGGTGGGGGACTGCGGGTCGGGTGGTGGTGGGGGACTGCGGGTCGGGTGGTGGTAGGGGACTGCGGGTCGCGGGAGGTGGTGGAGGAAAGCGGGTCGGGTGGTGGTGGGGACTGCGGGTCGGGTGGTGGTGGGGGACTGCAAGTCGGGTGGTGGTGGGGACTGCGGGTCGGGTGGTGGTGGGGGACTGCGGGTCGGGTGGTGGTGGGAGACAGCGGGTCGGGCGGTGGTGGGAGACAGCGGGTCGGGCGGTGGTGGGGGACTGCGGGTCAGGTGGTGGTGGGGACTGCGGGTCGGGTGGTGGTGGGGGACTGCAAGTCAGGTGGTGGTGGGGGGGACTGCGGGTCGGGTGGTGGTGGGGGACTGCGGGTCGGGTGGTGGTGGGAGACAGCGGGTCGGGCGGTGGTGGGAGACAGCGGGTCGGGCGGTGGTGGGGGACTGCGGGTCAGGTGGTGGTGGGGGACTGCGGGTCGGGTGGTGGTAGGGGACTGCGGGTCGCGGGAGGTGGTGGAGGAAAGCGGGTCGGGTGGTGGTGGGGACTGCGGGTCGGGTGGTGGTGGGGGACTGCAAGTCGGGTGGTGGTGGGGACTGCGGGTCGGGTGGTGGTGGGGGACTGCGGGTCGGGTGGTGGTGGGGGACAGCGGGTCGGGCGGTGGTGGGGGACAGCGGGTCGGGCGGTGGTGGGAGACAGCGGGTCGGGCGGTGGTGGGAGACAGCGGGTCGGGAGGTGGTGGGGGACTGCGGGTCGGACGGTGGTGGGGGACTGCGGGTCGGACGGTGGTGGGGGACTGCGGGTCGGGCGGTGGTGGTGGACAGCGGGTCAGGTTAGTGTTAGGCGATGGCACAGGGTTACATTGTAGACATCCTGTCAGAGCTCAGATGTCCGGTTACTGATGGCCTGTAGTGTACATGCCAGGCTTTGCTGAGGGTCACCTGGTAGGAGATGCAGGTCTCGGGGCTCAGCACCACATGGGCCCCCTTCTCTCCGAGGTTGGCCGGCTTGAGGAACTCCCAGGTGGATGTGGTGATGTGATCGTCTGGTCGATGACAGCGGACATGAATGCGACCCTCAGTGATTAGGAAAATCCGCTCAGCCACATCCTCATTGGCCGACTTCTCAGGGTTTCTAAGGAAACGTTCCGTAATTTTCTGCCAATTAGAGAAATAAGAAGATTCCCAAATGTGTCTGAAATCTAGACAGCAGCGGAGAGGACATGTGAGAGCACGAGCTGCACTGTACATGTGCGGCGTCCGTATTACATGTGTGATATTACACTGTGCGGCGTCTGTATTACATGTGTGATATTACACTGTGCGGCCTCTGTATTACATGTGTGATATTACACTGTGCGGCCTCTGTATTACATGTGTGATATTACACTGTGCGGAGTCTGTATTACATGTGTGATATTACACTGTGCGGTGTCTGTATTACATGTGTGATATTACACTGTGCGGTGTCTGTATTACATGTGTGATATTACACTGTGCGGCCTCTGTATTACATGTGTGATATTACACTGTGCGGGGTCTGTATTACATGTGTGATATTACACTGTGCGGGGTCTGTATTACATGTGTGATATTACACTGTGCGGGGTCTGTATTACATGTGTGATATTACACTGTGCGGGGTCTGTATTACATGTGTGATATTACACTGTGCGGTGTCTGTATTACATGTGTGATATTACACTGTGCGGCCTCTGTATTACATGTGTGATATTACACTGTGCGGGGTCTGTATTACATGTGTGATATTACACTGTGCGGTGTCTGTATTACATGTGTGATATTACACTGTGCGGCGTCCGTATTACATGTGTGATATTACACTGTGCGGCGTCTGTATTACATGTGTGATATTACACTGTGCGGCGTTTGTATTACATGTGTGATATTACACTGTGCGGTGTCTGTATTACATGTGTGATATTACACTGTGCGGTGTCTGTATTACATGTGTGATATTACACTGTGCGGCGTTTGTATTACATGTGTGATATTACACTGTGCGGCGTCTGTATTACATGTGTGATATTACACTGTGCGGCGTCTGTATTACATGTGTGATATTACACTGTGCGGCGTCTGTATTACATGTGTGATATTACACTGTGCGGCGTCTGTATTACATGTGTGATATTACACTGTGCGGCGTCTGTATTACATGTGTGATATTACACTGTGCGGCGTCTGTATTACATGTGTGATATTACACTGTGCGGCGTCTGTATTACATGTGTGATATTACACTGTGCGGCGTCTGTATTACATGTGTGATATTACACTGTGCGGCGTCTGTATTACATGTGTGATATTACACTGTGCGGCGTCCGTATTACATGTGTGATATTACACTGTGCGGCGTCCGTATTACATGTGTGATATTACACTGTGCGGTCTCTGTATTACATGTGTGATATTACACTGTGCGGCCTCTGTATTTCATGTGTGATATTACACTGTGCGGCCTCTGTATTACATGTGTGATATTACACTGTGCGACCTCTGTATTACATGTGTGATATTACACTGTGCGGCGTCTGTATTACATGTGTGATATTACACTGTGCGGCGTCTGTATTACATGTGTGATATTACACTGTGCGGCCTCTGTATTACATGTGTGATATTACACTGTGCGGCGTCTGTATTACATGTGTGATATTACACTGTGCGGCCTCTGTATTACATGTGTGATATTACACTGTGCTGGGTCTGTATTACATGTGTGATATTACACTGTGCGGCCTCTGTATTACATGTGTGATATTACACTGTGCGGCGTCCGTATTACATGTGTGATATTACACTGTGCGGGGTCTGTATTACATGTGTGATATTACACTGTGCGGCGTCTGTATTACATGTGTGATATTACACTGTGCGGCCTCTGTATTACATGTGTGATATTACACTGTGCGGCGCCCGTATTACATGTGTGATATTACACTGTGCGGCGCCCGTATTACATGTGTGATATTACACTGTACGGCGTCTGTATTACATGTGTGATATTACACTGTGCAGCCTCTGTATTACATGTGTGATATTACACTGTGCGGAGTCTGTATTACATGTGTGATATTACACTGTGCGGTGTCTGTATTACATGTGTGATATTACACTGTGCGGCGTCTGTATTACATGTGTGATATTACACTGTGCGGCGTCCGTATTACATGTGTGATATTACACTGTGCGGCGTCCGTATTACATGTGTGATATTACACTGTGCGGTCTCTGTATTACATGTGTGATATTACACTGTGCGGCCTCTGTATTACATGTGTGATATTACACTGTGCGGCCTCTGTATTACATGTGTGATATTACACTGTGCGGCCTCTGTATTACATGTGTGATATTACACTGTGCGGCGTCTGTATTACATGTTTGATATTACACTGTGCGGCGTCTGTATTACATGTGTGATATTACACTGTGCGGCGTCTGTATTACATGTGTGATATTACACTGTGCGGCCTCTGTATTACATGTGTGATATTACACTGTGCGGCGCCCGTATTACATGTGTGATATTACACTGTGCGGAGTCTGTATTACATGTGTGATATTACACTGTACGGCCTCTGTATTACATGTGTGATATTACACTGTGCGGCGTCTGTATTACATGTGTGATATTACACTGTGCGGCGTTTGTATTACATGTGTGATATTACACTGTGCGGCGTCCGTATTACATGTGTGATATTACACTGTGCGGCCTCCGTATTACATGTGTGATATTACACTGTGCGGCCTCTGTATTACATGTGTGATATTACACTGTGCGGGGTCTGTATTACATGTGTGATATTACACTGTGCGGGGTCTGTATTACATGTGTGATATTACACTGTGCGGCGTCTGTATTACATGTGTGATATTACACTGTGCGGGGTCTGTATTACATGTGTGATATTACACTGTGCGGGGTCTGTATTACATGTGTGATATTACACTGTGCGGCGTCTGTATTACATGTGATATTATGGGGGGTCTCTGTATTACATGTGTGATATTACACTGTGCAGCGTCTGTACTACATGTGTGATATTACACTGTGCGGCCTCTGTATTACATGTGTGATATTACACTGTGCGGTGACTGTATTACATGTGTGATATTACACTGTGCAGGATCTGTATTACATGTGATATTATGGGGGGTCTCTGTATTACATGTGTGATATTACACTGTGCAGCGTCTGTACTACATGTGTGATATTACACTGTGCGGTGACTGTATTACATGTGTGATATTACACTGTGCGGGGTCTGTATTACATGTGTGATATTACACTGTGCGGGGTCTGTATTACATGTGTGATATTACACTGTGCGGCCTCTGTATTACATGTGTGATATTACACTGTGCAGGATCTGTATTACATGTGTGATATTACACTGTGCGGCGTCTGTATTACATGTGTGATATTACACTGTGCGGCCTCTGTATTACATGTGTGATATTACACTGTGCAGGATCTGTATTACATGTGTGATATTACACTGTGCGGCCTCTGTATTACATGTGTGATATTACACTGTGCAGGATCTGTATTACATGTGTGATATTACACTGTGCGGCGTCTGTATTACATGTGTGATATTACACTGTGCGGGGTCTGTATTACATGTGTGATATTACACTGTGCAGGATCTGTATTACATGTTCGGGGTTCGTACCAGGATGGGTCGGGGGTTGGACTCGGTAGGTCCCCCAGCTATGGACACTTTCTTTGGCCTTTTCCCGTATAGCGTGTGCCGGTGATGCAAGAAGTCAGGTCGGCCCTGGAAAAGCTCCAGCATCTCCTTTGGTTGCTCCTCACGTCTCTGGAGTCCATCCAGACGAGCCTCGCTGTAGAAGGTCATTGCGCGCTCTGTCTCTGGGGCCTGGGAGCGGAAGGTGTGGACTAGAAGACAGCAGGGGGGTCAGCGGTCTCTGAGCACTGACCCCCCACAAGACATAGGGGGTCATTTATCAACCTAAAATACTCCTATTTCTAGTGCAGATTGCGGCACAAAAGGTTATTTGTGCCGCAATCTGCGACTTTTCCCCACTCATGCTAGGTCTAAAAAAGTGGGTGAGAAAGGGGACGGGCCGCCTAGTTTAGGTGTAGAAAATGGTCTAAATGTAAGACAGCAAGGAAGCTGGCTTACATTTCCAGCGCCAAAGTTATTTGGGGGCCGGCGCCTCTTCAGAGCTTCGGCGGATCCACCTCCAGTGCAGGGGCTTTTTTAGACGCTAGTCTTAATAAATGACCCCCATAATGTCAGCAGTTTACCCTTCAGAGCATCCACCCGTCCCGGAGAGAAGTACTCAGTGGTCACTCCATGCTGTCTCTTCTGCTGTCTCATGTCCAACTTGTCCTTCCGATTCTGGAACCCGTCCTGGACCTCCAGTTCTATGGAGCCTGGGAAGCAGAGCGCAGCCTGAGGTTAGCATTTGACTTCTAAGCCTCTCCATCCTGGAGACCTGTGGGAACTTACATGGAGTGTCCTGGTAGAGGGTGAGGCGGGACACTCGACCGTCCTCCTGGAGGTAGGGGGCCCACTTCTCCAGCCTGGCCTTCTTGTATTGCAGACGTTTCTTCCCCTGAGGACATCGCATCTCAAACTCTGGAGGCAAGATAGATGTAGGAGAAGGCCTGGATGAGTCTGCCTGGTACCAGACATGGCGACGGCCACCATCCCTGCCGACACACTCAAACTCATACTAATGCAGTCTGTGGGCACAGCGCCACCAGAGCTATACATCCCTTCATATACAAACATATTTAAAAAGTATTTGTCCCCATATCAGTGCGGTATGGTGACCCTCATACCTATGTACAGGTTCAGTGCGGTATGGTGACCCTCATACCTGTGTACAGGTTCAGTGCGGCATGGTGACCCTCATACCTGTGTACAGGTTCAGTGCGGTATGGTGACCCTCATACCTGTGTACAGGTTCAGTGCGGTATGGTGACCCTCATACCTGTGTACAGGTTCAGTGCGGTATGGTGACCCTCATACCTGTGTACAGGTTCAGTGCGGCATGGTGACCCTCATACCTGTGTACAGGTTCAGTGCGGCATGGTGACCCTCATACCTGTGTACAGGTTCAGTGCGGTATGGTGACCCTCATACCTGTGTACAGGTTCAGTGCGGTATGGTGACCCTCATACCTGTGTACAGGTTCAGTGCAGTATGGTGACCCTCATACCTGTGTACAGGTTCAGTGCGGCATGGTGACCCTCATACCTGTGTACAGGTTCAGTGCGGCATGGTGACCCTCATACCTATGTACAGGTTCAGTGCGGTATGGTGACCCTCATACCTGTGTACAGGTTCAGTGCGGCATGGTGACCCTCATACCTATGTACAGGTTCAGTGCGGTATGGTGACCCTCATACCTGTGTACAGGTTCAGTGCGGTATGGTGACCCTCATACCTGTGTACAGGTTCAGTGCAGTATGGTGACCCTCATACCTGTGTACAGGTTCAGTGCGGCATGGTGACCCTCATACCTATGTACAGGTTCAGTGCGGTATGGTGACCCTCATACCTGTGTACAGGTTCAGTGCAGTATGGTGACCCTCATACCTGTGTACAGGTTCAGTGCGGTATGGTGACCCTCATACCTGTGTACAGGTTCAGTGCGGTATGGTGACCCTCATACCTGTGTACAGGTTCAGTGCGGTATGGTGACCCTCATACCTGTGTACAGGTTCAGTGCGGTATGGTGACCCTCATACCTGTGTACAGGTTCAGTCAGGCATGGTGACCGTTGTGTACCTCGTGCTCATGTGTACTTCCCACTGCTCTGTAATATCGGGGTTGGAACTAACCTTTTGGGGTCACCACAATGGGCAGCACCCAGGACACCGGCGCCTGCAGCATCACCTGGTCCTGGAAGAGAAGATCTTGAGTGTCATGGGTGCCAGACATCATGACCCCTGTCAGCCTCATCATCCTGTATATAGATAGGGAGTCGGGGGGCTCATCCTCGGCACTCACCTGGTCTTCATTCCCCTCCTCCTCATCCTCATCCTCCTTCATATCTGGGATAAGCAGTACAGGCTTCACAGCATTCAACAGCATGAACTCCCAGCACACAGGGTCCCCCAGGTCAAAGGTCAGATCCTATCAAACAAAAAGGTGGCCACAGTGACCATAAAAATTCCCTTCCAAGGTGTCCATTACTCCCCCATACACTGACCCCTTCCACCAACCCTCCCTGCACACTGCCCCGTCACTTCCACACCACTCCCCGTGCACTATGACGTCCCCCCCAACACCCCCCGCACACTGACTCATCCCCATCACCCTGTCACACCACTCACCGCACACTGCCACATCCCCCCAATACAGCTCCCCGCACACTGCCCCTTCCCCCCCACACCACTCCTAGCACACTGTGCCCCTCCATCACTCCCCGTACCCTTCCCCATCACTCCCTGTACATTGCCCCATCTCTCATTACTCCCCATACACTGCCCCATCACTCCCCGTACACTGCCCCATCACTCCCCGTACACTGCCCCATCACTCCCCGTACACTGCCCCATCACTCCCCGTAAACTGCCCCATCACTCCCCGTAAACTGCCCCATCACTCCCCGTAAACTGCCCCATCACTCCCCGCACACTGCCCCTTCCCCTCTACACCACTCCTGGCACACTGTGCCCCTCCATCACTCCCCGTACCCTTCCCCATCACTCCCTGTATATTGCCCCATCTCTCATTACTCCCCATACACTGCCCCATCACTCCCCTTACACTGCCCCATCACTCCCCGTACACTGCCCCATCACTCCCCGTAAACTGCCCCATCACTCCCCTTACACTGCCCCATCACTCCCCACGAACTGCCCCATCACTCCCCACGAACTGCCCCATCACTCCCCGCACACACTGCCCCATCGCTCCCCGTACACTGCCCCATCACTCCCCGCACACTGCCCCATCACTCCCCGCGAACTGCCCCATCACTCCCCACACACTGCCCCTTCCCCTCCACACCACTCCTAACACACTGTGCCCCTCCATCACTCCCCGTACCTTTCCCCATCTCTCCCTGTATATTGCCCCATCTCTCATTACTCCCCATACACTGCCCCATCACTCCCCGTACACTGCCCCATCACTCCCCGTACACTGCCCCATCACTCCCCGTACACTGCCCCATCACTCCCCTTACACTGCCCCATCACTCCCCGTACACTGCCCCATCACTCCCCGTAAACTGCCCCATCACTCCCCGTAAACTGCCCCATCACTCCCCACGAACTGCCCCATCACTCCCCACGAACTGCCCCATCACTCCCCGCACACACTGCCCCATCGCTCCCCGTACACTGCCCCATCACTCCCCGCACACACTGCCCCATCGCTCCCCGTACACTGCCCCATCACTCCCCGCACACTGCCCCATCACTCCCCGCGAACTGCCCTATCACTCCCCACACACTGCCCCTTCCCCTCCACACCACTCCTAACACACTGTGCCCCTCCATCACTCCCCGTACCTTTCCCCATCTCTCCCTGTATATTGCCCCATCTCTCATTACTCCCCATACACTGCGCCATCACTCCCCGTACACTGCCCCATCACTCCCCGTACACTGCCCCATCACTCCCCGTACACTGCCCCATCACTCCCCGTACACTGCCCCATCACTCCCCGTACACTGCCCCATCACTCCCCGTAAACTGCCCCATCACTCCCCGTAAACTGCCCCATCACTCCCCACGAACTGCCCCATCACTCCCCACGAACTGCCCCATCACTCCCCGCACACACTGCCCCATCGCTCCCCGTACACTGCCCCATCACTCCCCGCACACTGCCCCATCACTCCCCGCGAACTGCCCCATCACTCCCCACACACTGCCCCTTCCCCTCCACACCACTCCTAACACACTGTGCCCCTCCATCACTCCCCGTACCTTTCCCCATCTCTCCCTGTATATTGCCCCATCTCTCATTACTCCCCATACACTGCCCCATCACTCCCCGTACACTGCCCCATCACTCCCCGTACACTGCCCCATCACTCCCCGTACACTGCCCCATCACTCCCCGTACACTGCCCCATCACTCCCCGTACACTGCCCCATCACTCCCCGTAAACTGCCCCATCACTCCCCGTACACTGCCCCATCACTTCCTGCTTTGGTTTTTATGACTCGTGGTCTCCGGGACGGTACCTGGCAGCCCCTGCGGCAGTCCTGCATGTTGACCCAGTAGTTCTGGTGATTCCACAGACTCTCGATACCCAGGAAGCGCTGGTCCCTGGTTCGGTACGCGTTGCCTGTCAGCGCATCGATGAAGAAGTTGTCGGGCACTTCCCTCTTTCCAGACAGGACTAACACCCAGCAGTGGACCCTGAGGCCATACAGAGTGTCCATAGCAGGCCTTTCTGCGTCCTGTGGACACACGTCATGCAAGAAGATGATGAGAGTTGTATTAGTAGGAGAGGTGTACTAGAGATGTCCATCAGTAGGAATGACAGCTTGTTAGTGAGAACCGTAGGGATCATTCTGCGCCCGTGTTACCTCCAGGCGCTGCTCCTCCTCCTCCTGCTGTCTGAGGCGCGAGGCCTGCACCTTGGCCTCTTTCTTCAATTCTTGCTGGAGTTCAAACTTACTGACTAGTTGTCTCGGCGGCCGCACACTGTACTTCTTGAGGGGCTTCAGGGGTGACGTTCCAGAGGTCTACAGAACAAGATAAGATTTGTTGAACATGGGTGCAGGCACACGTCCACAAAAAGTAGAGGGTGGACGGGAGGAGGACATCTCACCTCGGGCTCGGCTTTCAGCAGAGGACAGGCTTCTCGACTCTCATCCATGAGACACACTTCACGGGTGGCGTAGCCGCTGACACAGTAAGCATCGTAGCCAGCACCCAGCAGCAAGGAGCACAGCAAGACACTGGAGTCAAAGCAATTACCTTTCTGGTTCTGCAGGACGGAGTACGAAGAGAAGAGGCGGTGCGGCTGCGGATGAGAGAAGCGAGGAGACATATAGTGAATGGCAGAGATATACGAAGAGAGAAATGAATTGCACAGGTCAGGGATGAGTGAGGGGCAGAGGTTACGGGTGAATGAGGGGCAGAGGTCAGGGGTGAATGAGGGGCAGAGGTCAGGGGTGAATGAGGGGCAGAGGTTACGGGTGAATGAGGGGCACAGGTCAGGGATGAATGAGGGGCAGAGGTTATGGGTGAATGAGGGGCAGAGGTCAGGGATGAATGAGGGGCAGAGGTTACGGGTAAATGAGGGGCAGAGGTCAGGGGTGAATGAGGGGCAGAGGTCAGGGGTGAATAAGGGGCAGAGGTCAGGGGTGAATGAGGGGCAGAGGTCACGGGTGAATGAGGGGCAGAGGTCACGGGTGAATGAGGGGCACAGGTCACGGGTGAATGAGGGGCACAGGTCACGGATGAATGAGGGGCACAGGTCACGGGTGAATGAGGGGCACAGGTCAGGGTTGAATGAGGGGCACAGGTCAGGGTTGAATGAGGGGCACAGGTCAGGGATGAATGAGGGGCACAGGTCAGGGATGAATGAGGGGCACAGGTCAGGGATGAATGAGGGGCACAGGTCAGGGATGAATGAGGGGCACAGGTCAGGGATGAATGAGGGGCACAGGTCAGGGATGAATGAGGGGCACAGGTCAGGGATGAATGAGGGGCACAGGTCAGGGATGAATGAGGGGCACAGGTCAGGGATGAATGAGGGGCAGAGGTCAGGGATGAATGAGGGGCAGAGGTCAGGGATGAATGAGGGGCAGAGGTCAGGGATGAATGAGGGGCAGAGGTCAGTGATAAATGACGGGCACAGGTCAGGGATGAATGAGGGGCAGAGGTCAGGGATGAATAAGGGGAAGAGGTCAGTGATGAATGATGGGAACAGGTCAGGGATGAATGAGGGGCAGAGGTCAGGGATGAATGAGGGGCAGAGGTCAGGGATGAATGAGGGGCAGAGGTCAGTGATGAATGAGGGGCAGAGGTCAGTGATAAATGAGGGGCACAGGTCAGGGATGAATGAGGGGCACAGGTCAGGGATGAATGATGGGAACAGGTCAGGGATGAATGATGGGAACAGGTCAGGGATGAATGAGGGGCACAGGTCAGGGATGAATGAGGGGCACAGCTCAGGGATGA
The DNA here is from genome assembly GCF_905171765.1 of Bufo bufo. Lineage (NCBI taxonomy): Eukaryota > Metazoa > Chordata > Amphibia > Anura > Bufonidae > Bufo > Bufo bufo. Next base: position 144,833,630 of record NC_053398.1, on the reverse strand, counting down.
ATGAGGGGCACAGCTCAGGGATGAATGAGGTGCACAGCTCAGGGATGAATGAGGGGCAAAGGTCAGGGATGAATGAGGGGCACAGCTCAGGGATGAATGAGGGGCAAAGGTCAGGGATGAATGAAGGGCAGAGGTCATGGGTGAATAAGGGGAAGAGGTCAGTGATGAATGATGGGAACAGGTCAGGGATGAATGATGGGCACAGGTCAGGGATGAATGATGGGCACAGGTCAGGGATGAATGATGGGCACAGGTCAGGGATGAATGATGGGCAGAAGTCAGGGATGAATGATGGGCACAGCTCAGGGATGAATGATGGGCACAGCTCAGGGATGAATGATGGGCACAGGTCAGGGATGAATGATGGGCACAGGTCAGGGATGAATGATGGGCACAGGTCAGGGATGAATGAGGGGCACAGGTCAGGGATGAATGATGGGCACAGGTCAGGGATGAATGAGGGGCACAGGTCAGGGATGAATGAGGGGCACAGGTCAGGCATGAATGAGGGGCACAGGTCAGGCATGAATGAGGGGCACAGGTCAGGCATGAATAAGGGGCACAGGTCAGGCATGAATGAGGGGCACAGGTCAGGGATGAATGAGGGGCACAGGTCAGGGATGAATGAGGGGCACAGGTCAGGCATGAATGAGGGGCACAGGTCAGGCATGAATGAGGGGCACAGCTCAGGGATGAATGAGGGGCACAGCTCAGGGATGAATGAGGGGCACAGCTCAGGGATGAATGAGGGGCACAGCTCAGGGATGAATGAGGGGCACAGCTCAGGGATGAATGAGGGGCACAGCTCAGGGATGAATGAGGGGCACAGCTCAGGGATGAATGAGGGGCACAGCTCAGGGATGAATGAGGGGCACAGGTCAGGGATGAATGAGGGGCACAGGTCAGGGATGAATGAGGGGCACAGCTCAGGGATGAATGAGGGGCACAGCTCAGGGATGAATGAGGGGCAGAGGTCAGTGATGAATGATGGGAACAGCTCAGGGATGAATGAGGGGCACAGCTCAGGGATGAATGAGGGGCACAGCTCAGGGATGAATGAGGGGCACAGCTCAGGGATGAATGAGGGGCACAGCTCAGGGATGAATGAGGGGCACAGCTCAGGGATGAATGAGGGGCACAGCTCAGGGATGAATGAGGGGCACAGCTCAGGGATGAATGAGGGGCACAGCTCAGGGATGAATGAGGGGCACAGCTCAGGGATGAATGAGGGGCACAGCTCAGGGATGAATGAGGGGCACAGCTCAGGGATGAATGAGGGGCACAGGTCAGGGATGAATGAGGGGCATAGGTCAGCGATGAGTGAGGTGCAGAGGACACGGATGAATGAAGGGCACAGGTCAGGGATGAATGAAGGGAAGAGGTCAGCGATGGGGGTCTCTCACCAGCTCCGTCACAGGATTCAGCGGTTCCATTTCTAGAAATTCAGACACAAATCGTGCCGCCTCCTCCCAGTGGTAGAGCTCCGGGTATGGGAGGAGCGTGGGGCGCAGCGTGGAGCACACAAACTTCTGGGGGCCACAAAGAGACAGCCGCAGTCAGCAAAGCATATACACCAGGAGACAGCTGCAGTCAGCAGACCGTATACACCAGGAGACAGCCGCAGACAGTATACACCAGGAGACAGCCGCAGACAGTATACACCAGGAGACATCCGCAGTCAGCAGAGCGTATACACCAGGAGACAGCCGCAGACAGTATACACCAGGAGACAGCTGCAGTCAGCAGAGCATATACACAAGGAGACAGCTGCGGTCAGCAGACCGTATACACCAGGAGACAGCCGCAGTCAGCAGAGCATATACACCAGGAGACAGCTGCAGTCTGCAGAGCATATACACCAGGAGACAGCTGCGGTCCGCAGAGCGCATACACCAGGAGACAGTGCGGTCCGCAGAGCGCATACACCAGGAGACAGTGGGGTCCGCAGAGCGCATACACCAGGAGACAGTCGTCGTCAGCAGAGCGCATACACCAGGAGACAGCGCGGTCCGCAGAGCGCATACACCAGGAGACAGCGCGGTCCGCAGAGCGCATACACCAGGAGACAGTCGTCGTCAGCAGAGCGCATACACCAGGAGACAGCCGCAGTCAGCAGAGCGCATACACCAGGAGACAGCGCGGTCCGCAGAGCGCATACACCAGGAGACAGCTGCAGTCATACATCTGTTTGGTGATGGTGGATTGCAGTTTCTGTAGATGCAGTGTGCACAGGGCCTGACACTCACCTCCACGTTGCACTCGTTCAGGGGGGATGTGAAGAGCGCCCTCCGGTCGGGGTACAGGTGCGAGTACTGGCGGCAGAAGTTATCAGCCATATTCAGCATCGTCTGTTCCTTAGGAGAATTCAGGGTGTAGGATGATGGGAATCTTGTCACGTCAACTACTCTCATCATCTCCCTGGAAAGAGGCAGAAAATGAGAGGGGGTGCACAGTCTTTACAGTGAGGGGGTGCACAGTCTTTACAGTGCGGGGGTGCACAGTCTTTACAGTGAGGGGTGCACAGTCTTTACAGTGCGGGGGTGCACAGTCTTTACAGTGAGGGGTGCACAGTCTTTCCAGTGAGGGGGTGCACAGTCTTTACAGTGCGGGGGTGCACAGTCTTTACAGTGCGGGGGTGCACAGTCTTTACAGTGTGGGGGTGCACAGTCTTTACAGTGAGGGGGTGCACAGTCTTTACAGTGAGGGGGTGCACAGTCTTTACAGTGCGGGGGTGCACAGTCTTTACAGTGCGGGGGTGCACAGTCTTTACAGTGGGGGGGTGCACAGTCTTTACAGTGAGGGGGTGCACAGTCTTTACAGTGAGGGGGTGCACAGTCTTTCCAGTGGGGGGGTGCACAGTCTTTACAGTGAGGGGGTGCACAGTCTTTACAGTGAGGGGGTGCACAGTCTTTACAGTGAGGGGGTGCACAGTCTTTACAGTGAGGGGGGTGCACAGTCTTTACAGTGGGGGGTGCACAGTCTTTACAATGAGGGGGTGCACAGTCTTTACAGTGGGGGGTGCACAGTCTTTACAGTGAGGGGGTGCACAGTCTTTACAGTGAGGGGGTGCACAGTCTTTACAGTGAGGGGGTGCACAGTCTTTACAGTGAGGGGGTGCACAGTCTTTACAGTGAGGGGTGCACAGTCTTTACAGTGAGGGGGTGCACAGTCTTTACAGTGAGGGGTGCACAGTCTTTACAGTGAGGGGGTGCACAGTCTTTACAATGAGGGGGTGCACAGTCTTTACAATGAGGGGGTGCACAGTCTTTACAATGAGGGGGTGCACAGTCTTTACAGTGAGGGGGTGCACAGTCTTTACAGTGAGGGGGTGCACAGTCTTTACAGTGAGGGGGCGCACAGTCTTTACAGTGAGGGGTGCACAGTCTTTACAGTGAGGGGGTGCACAGTCTTTACAGTGAGGGGGTGCACAGTCTTTACAGTGAGGGGGTGCACAGTCTTTACAGTGAGGGGGTGCACAGTCTTTACAGTGAGGGGTGCACAGTCTTTCCAGTGGGGGGTGCACAGTCTTTACAGTGAGGGGGGGCACAGTCTTTACAGTGAGGGGTGCACAGTCTTTACAGTGGGGGGTGCACAGTCTTTACAGTGAGGGGGAGCACAGTCTTTACAGTGAGGGGGTGCACAGTCTTTACAGTGAGGGGGTGCACAGTCTTTACAGTGGGGGGTGCACAGTCTGTGCACAGTCTTTACAGTGAGGGGGTGCACAGTCTTTACAGTGAGGGGGCGCACAGTCTTTACAGTGAGGGGGTGCACAGTCTTTCCAGTGGGGGGGTGCACAGTCTTTACAGTGAGGGGGCGCACAGTCTTTACAGTGCGGGGGTGCACAGTCTTTACAGTGAGGGGGCGCACAGTCTTTACAGTGAGGGGGCGCACAGTCTTTACAGTGGGGGGTGCACAGTCTTTACAGTGAGGGGGCGCACAGTCTTTACAGTGAGGGGGCGCACAGTCTTTACAGTGCGGGGGTGCACAGTCTTTACAGTGAGGGGGCGCACAGTCTTTACAGTGGGGGGTGCACAGTCTTTACAGTGAGGGGGCGCACAGTCTTTACAGTGCGGGGGTGCACAGTCTTTACAGTGCGGGGGTGCACAGTCTTTACAGTGAGGGGGGTGCACAGTCTTTACAGTGAGGGGGTGCACAGTCTTTCCAGTGAGGGGGTGCACAGTCTTTACAGTGCGGGGGTGCACAGTCTTTACAGTGTGGGGGTGCACAGTCTTTACAGTGAGGGGGTGCACAGTCTTTACAGTGAGGGGGTGCACAGTCTTTACAGTGCGGGGGTGCACAGTCTTTACAGTGCGGGGGTGCACAGTCTTTACAGTGTGGGGGTGCACAGTCTTTACAGTGAGGGGGTGCACAGTCTTTACAGTGAGGGGGTGCACAGTCTTTCCAGTGGGGGGGTGCACAGTCTTTACAGTGAGGGGGTGCACAGTCTTTACAGTGAGGGGGTGCACAGTCTTTACAGTGAGGGGGTGCACAGTCTTTACAGTGAGGGGGTGCACAGTCTTTACAGTGAGGGGGGTGCACAGTCTTTACAGTGGGGGGTGCACAGTCTTTACAATGAGGGGGTGCACAGTCTTTACAATGAGGGGGTGCACAGTCTTTACAGTGGGGGGTGCACAGTCTTTACAGTGAGGGGGTGCACAGTCTTTACAGTGAGGGGGTGCACAGTCTTTACAGTGAGGGGGTGCACAGTCTTTACAGTGAGGGGGTGCACAGTCTTTACAGTGAGGGGGCGCACAGTCTTTACAGTGAGGGGGCGCACAGTCTTTACAGTGAGGGGGTGCACAGTCTTTACAGTGAGGGGGTGCACAGTCTTTACAGTGAGGGGGTGCACAGTCTTTACAGTGAGGGGGTGCACAGTCTTTACAATGAGGGGGTGCACAGTCTTTACAATGAGGGGGTGCACAGTCTTTACAGTGCGGGGGTGCACAGTCTTTACAGTGAGGGGGTGCACAGTCTTTACAGTGAGGGGGTGCACAGTCTTTACAGTGGGGGGTGCACAGTCTTTACAGTGAGGGGGCGCACAGTCTTTACAGTGAGGGGGCGCACAGTCTTTACAGTGCGGGGGTGCACAGTCTTTACAGTGAGGGGGTGCACAGTCTTTACAGTGAGGGGGTGCACAGTCTTTACAGTGCGGGGGTGCACAGTCTTTACAGTGGGGGGTGCACAGTCTTTACAGTGAGGGGGCGCACAGTCTTTACAGTGCGGGGGTGCACAGTCTTTACAGTGAGGGGGCGCACAGTCTTTACAGTGAGGGGGTGCACAGTCTTTACAGTGCGGGGGTGCACAGTCTTTACAGTGAGGGGGCGCACAGTCTTTACAGTGAGGGGGCGCACAGTCTTTACAGTGAGGGGGCGCACAGTCTTTACAGTGCGGGGGTGCACAGTCTTTACAGTGAGGGGGCGCACAGTCTTTACAGTGAGGGGGCGCACAGTCTTTACAGTGAGGGGGCCCCCATGTCTGCACCCCAGAACTAGCGCCATCACTGGACAGGACTCACCCGGGGGCGTTGATCATCGCCGTCTGCTCCTGAATACTCTGCAACTCCTTGTCCCCGAGGACGTCCTCCTCCACAGCCGCCATGACACCTAGAAGACACCAGAGATGATGGGGGTAGTAGTGTGGAAGCCGGACACTGCTATTACATCCTGATGAAGATGATGGGGTTGATTGTGTGGAGGGTGGACACTCCTATAATCATATACAGAAATAGGATAATTTGGGGCAGGGTAATGAGCCCCGTCCTCCACACCATAGAGCACAGTGTGCAGATACTGCAGATGTCTGGAAAATGTAATAAAAAGTTCATGAAAGAAAAAAAAAAAAATAACTCCCTGAAATGGGTTTTTGCAGGTTGGGATGTCTGATATTACATCCTGATAAAGATGATGGGGGTGATACTGTGGAGGGCTGACAGTCCTATTACATCCGATGAAGATGATGGGGGTGATAGTGTTTAGAGGTCACACTTGATTCACATCCCGGAGCCGCCTCAATACATTGCTCACCTGACTCCCGTAACTTTCGTCTCCGCGTCTGGTTGCCCAGCAACAAAACCAGAAGTGGGCCGCAGAGGCTGCCGGGAGATGTAGTCCCGCCCTCAGCAGACGAGCCTTTGCTTTTGGATAATACACTGAAGCGCAGGGGCTGCTGGGAGAAGTGGGCAGAGAATGATTGACAGCTCCCATAAAAGGAAGGAGGAGCGGGGCGGGGCGTGTTGGAGCCGGGTCACCGTCACGTGGTGATTGATAGCGGTACACACCACCTGCTCCTCATATACACCCCCTACACACTGTATACACCACCTGCTCCTCATATACACCCCCTACACGCTGTATACACCACCTGCTCCTCATATACACCCCCTACACACTGTATACACCCCCTACACACTGTATACACCACCTGCTCCTCATATACACACCCCCTACACACTGTATACACCACCTGCTCCTCATACACCCCCCCTACACACTGTATACACCACCTGCTCCTCATATACACACCCCCTACACACTGTATACACCACCTGCTCCTCATATACACCCCCTACACACTGTATACACCACCTGCTCCTCATATACACCCCCTACACGCTGTATACACCACCTGCTCCTCATACACCCCCCCTACACACTGTATACACCACCTGCTCCTCATATACACACCCCCTACACACTGTATACACCACCTGCTCCTCATACACCCCCTACACACTGTATACACCACCTGCTCCTCATATACACCCCCTACACACTGTATACACCACCTGCTCCTCATATACACCCCCTACACGCTGTATACACCACCTGCTCCTCATATACACCCCCTACACACTGTATACACCACCTGCTCCTCATATACACCCCCTACACGCTGTATACACCACCTGCTCCTCATATACACCCCCTACACACTGTATACACCACCTGCTCCTCATATACACCCCCTACATGCTGTATACACCACCTGCTCCTCATATACACACCCCCTACACACTGTATACACCACCTGCTCCTCATACACCCCCTACACACTGTATACACCACCTGCTCCTCATATACACCCCCTACACACTGTATACACCACCTGCTCCTCATATACACCCCCTACACGCTGTATACACCACCTGCTCCTCATATACACCCCCTACACACTGTATACACCACCTGCTCCTCATATACACCCCCTACACGCTGTATACACCACCTGCTCCTCATATACACCCCCTACACACTGTATACACCACCTGCTCCTCATATACACCCCCTACATGCTGTATACACCACCTGCTCCTCATATACACCCCCTACATGCTGTATACACCACCTGCTCCTCATATACACCCCCTACACGCTGTATACACCACCTGCTCCTCATATACACCCCCTACACACTGTATACACCACCTGCTCCTCATATACACCCCCTACACGCTGTATACACCACCTGCTCCTCATATACACCCCCTACACACTGTATACACCACCTGCTCCTCATATACACCCCCTACACGCTGTATACACCACCTGCTCCTCATATACACCCCCTACACGCTGTATACACCACCTGCTCCTCATATACACCCCCTACACACTGTATACAGCACCTACACACTGTATACACCACCTGCTCCTCATATACACCCCCTACACACTGTATACACCACCTGCTCCTCATATACACCCCCTACACACTGTATACACCCCCTACACACTGTATACACCACCTGCTCCTCATATACACCCCCTACACACTGTATACACCACCTGCTCCTCATATACACCACCTACATGCTGTATACACCACCTGCTCCTCATATACACCCCCTACATGCTGTATACACCACCTGCTCCTCATATACACCCCCTACACGCTGTATACACCACCTGCTCCTCATATACACCCCCTACACGCTGTATACACCACCTGCTCCTCATATACACCCCCTACATGCTGTATACACCACCTGCTCCTCATATACACCCCCTACACGCTGTATACACCACCTGCTCCTCATATACACCCCCTACACGCTGTATACACCACCTGCTCCTCATATGCACCCCCCCTACATGCTGTATACACCACCCGCTCCTCATATACACCCCTACACGCTGTATACATCAGTGTTCCTCTTCTCCAGTCCTCAGGGCCCACCTGTCGGTTAAGAGTATCCTGCAGAACGAATACCCTGTGGTAAGTCCTGATGTGTTGACACTAATTATATCACCTTCCTAATACTAAGGAAATCCTTTAAAATATGACCGGCAGGTGGACCTTGAGGATTGAAGCTGAAGAACAATGATATACACCCCCTGCTTCCTCATATACACACTGATATACACCCCCTGCTTCCTCATATACACACTGATATACACCCCCTGCTTCCTCATATACACACTGATATACACCCCCTGCTTCCTCATATGCACCCCTACACACTGATATACACCCCCTGCTTCCTCATATACACCCCCACACACTGATATACACCCCCCGCTTCCTCATATACACCCCTACACACTGATATACACCCCCTGCTTCCTCATGTACACACTGATATACACCCCCTGCTTCCTCATGTACACACTGATATACACCCCCTGCTTCCTCATATGCTCCCCTACACACTGATATACACCCCCTGCTTCCTCATATACACCCCCACACACTGATATACACCCCCTGCTTCCTCATATACACCCCTACACACTGATATACACCCCCTGCTTCCTCATGTACACACTGATATACACCCCCTGCTTCCTCATATACACACTGATATACACCCCCTGCTTCCTCATATACACACTGATATACACCCCCTGCTTCCTCATATACACACTGATATACACCCCCTGCTTCCTCATATGCTCCCCTACACACTGATATACACCCCCTGCTTCCTCATATACACCCCCACACACTGATATACACCCCCTGCTTCCTCATATACACCCCTACACACTGATATACACCCCTGCTTCCTCATATACACCCCCACACACTGATATACACCCCTACACACTGATATACACCCCCTGCTTCCTCATGTACACACTGATATACACCCCCTGCTTCCTCATATACACACTGATATACACCCCCTGCTTCCTCATATACACCCCTACACACTGATATACACCCCCTGCTTCCTCATGTACACACTGATATACACCCCCTGCTTCCTCATATACACCCCTACACACTGATATACACCCCCTGCTTCCTCATATACACCCCCACACACTGATATACACCCCCTGCTTCCTCATATACACCCCTACACACTGATATACACCCCCTGCTTCCTCATGTACACACTGATATACACCCCCTGCTTCCTCATGTACACACTGATATACACCCCCTGCTTCCTCATATACACACTGATATACACCCCCTGCTTCCTCATATACACCCCTACACACTGATATACACCCCCTGCTTCCTCATGTACACACTGATATACACCCCCTGCTTCCTCATATACACCCCTACACACTGATATACACCCCCTGCTTCCTCATATACACCCCCACACACTGATATACACCCCCTGCTTCCTCATATACACCCCCACACACTGATATACACACTGATATACACCCCCTGCTTACTGATATACACCCCTACACACTGATATACAACCCCTGCTTCCCCATACACCCCCCCTACACACTGTATACATCACCTGCTCCTCATATACACCCCACCCATTATGTATATTGCATCTCTCTCATGTATGTGTGCATGTTTGATCATTGTGCTGTGTATTACAGTAATCCTATGGCCTGATGTGGCTGATACCCGAGAGCAGTGCCCTGTATATGTAGTGATTGTTCACCGCTGACGTGTTGGCGGCCTCCTGGCTGTGTCTCGTATGAACCATCACCAGGGTATCACGACAAGGCCTGAAAGTAAATAAAGAACCAAAGCAAAGAAATGAGCATCAAATAATATAGCTGGAGGAGAATGCTCCAATAGTACGTGGTATGGTAACCTTTAGGATCAGCGGCTGATGTGACGATGTCTTCAATCGATGGGGGGGATAATTTGGTTTTAGCGGCGACTTTATGTATAGAGTCTGAGCTTCACAACACGTCAAGTCTATCATTGGCACGAACAAAGGAGATTTCTGTGGACCTCAGAAGAATTGTTGGTGCTCATCAGGCTGGAGAAAGTCACAAAACATCTCTAAAAGGTCCGGTCTCCACCAATCCACAGTCAGATTGTGTACAAATGGAGGAAATTCAAGACTAATATTACCCGACCCACAAAGATCATGCCAAGAGCAAGGCGCGTAATAGTCCTTGAAGTCACAAAGGAGCCCAAGGTAATCTCTAAGCAACTAAAGGCTTTTCAACCATTACCTAATATTGATGTCCATGAGTCCGTCATCAGGAGGACACTGAACTACAATGGTGTGCATGGCAGGACTGCAAGGAGGAAGCCGCTGCTCTCAGAGAAGAACATTGTTGCTCATCTGCAGTTTGTAAAGATCAGTGATGCCCAACCTACGGCCCGTGGGCCAAATGAGGCCCGGGAAGCCGTGTCATGCGGCCCGCGCAGTGGCAGCGCCGCCTCCTAGCTAATTTATTCACTGCACTTGCCTCTGTGAAATTGAAGAGAAGCGCCGTAATCTCGCACAGGTTCTTCCTGGCCTCTGCCAGTGGGGGGGGGGAATATCTGTGGAGGACACTGAAGGGGGGGGGGGGAATATCTGTGGAGGACACTGAAGGGGGGGATCTAGGGAGGGGTGTGGGAATGTTGGGGTGGGAGGTCCTGGAGGGGTGTTTGGGTGGGAGGTCCGGGAGGGGGGGGCATAATTTTTTTTTGCTATGTTGCCCAGTCATTTCTAGCTACGCCCCTGATTGGTAAGATTGGGCGGGCACTGGAGCGATAGAGCGCCCTGCTGTAGGAGAAGCCGGCGGAAGATGAAAGGAGGAGGTTCCAGCTCCTGGTGGTGTCGGGCACACGGCGCGAGCATGGCGGTGGAGGATCTGACTGAAGACCAGACATCAAGGTAGACCTGCAGAAGAAGGTGACAGCGCAGTATGTGATGTATACATGTGTGTAATGTATGTAGTGCAGTGTGTGATCATTACATACATTACACACATGTATACATCACATGCCCCCTCACAGTAATAATGCCAAGATATGTGCCCTCTTCACAGACATAATGCTCACACGTGCACCCTCACAGTAGTTATGCCCAGATATGTGCCCCCTCAGTAGTTATGCCCAGATATGTGCCCCCTCAGTAGTTATGCCCTGATATGTGCCCTCCTCTCAGTAGTTATGCCCTGATATGTGCCCTCCTCTCAGTAGTTATGCCCTGATATGTGCCCTCCTCTCAGTAGTTATGCCCTGATATGTGCCCTCCTCTCAGTAGTTATGCCCTGATATGTGCCCTCCTCTCAGTAGTTATGCCCTGATATGTGCCCCCCTCACAGTGTTTGCATTTCTTTCTGGCAAAGCTACCTGGTTCCGGCCCGCAAAATTTATACCAAGTCTAGTGCGGCCCTCAGACGAAAAATGGTTGGGCACCACTGGTAAAGATCATCTGGACAAGCCAGAATGCTATTGGAAAAATGAATTATGAATTATACCATCAAATTCTATAGAAAAATGTCAAGACCTCTGTCCATGAGCTGAATCTCCGGAGTACGTGGGTCGTGCAGCAAGAGAACAGCCCTGAGCTTGGAAGTCCTTCTACCAAAGAATAGTAAAAGAAAAGGTAAAGTCCTGGAGTGGTCGAGGCCGGACCTTAATCCAATAGGAATGTGGTGGAAGGACCTGAAGTGCCGTTTATGGGAGGAAACCACCAACATAGCAGAGTTGAAGCTGTTCCTCCAGGACTAATCCACAACTGCCGAAAACGAGGGCGTCGCACTAGATACTGACGGCGAGGTTTCACATACTGATACCAAGGCAAATTTTTCTCCATGTGTAATATTTCTGACTTTTTTTTTTTTTTTTTTTGGTTCTTTATCTACTTTTAGGACTGATGGAGTTTTAGGTAAAATGTATGCAGAAATATCGAATTCTGAAGGGTTCACAAACTATCAGGCTTCACTGTATAGGGAGATTTGCTTGCCGGACTGACTGTCTTGTCTCTGTTGTGTAGATGATTCCTCTGAATCCTTGCTGGTGGTCCGTCGCGGTGTTGGGGCTGCTGGCTGTGATCAGTGCAGAGCTGGTCAATGGTAAGTGTGGGACTCGGACCCGCTGTCCGCAGCTCTACCCATTCATGCTCAGTTTCTCCACTAATGTATTTTTTTTTTTGCCAATCGGAAGCAAATACTCCCATGGTGCACGTCTTCTACAAGGACCCATGGCCCCAAGAGCGGAGCATAGTGCCCGCATCCCCTGCCGAGCAGAGCACAGTGCCCGCATCCCCTGCCGAGCAGAGCACAGTGCCCGCATCCTCTGCTGAGCCGAGTGCATGTGCCAGTGTATGTGAGAATGGAGGACAATGCCAAATGTTCCAAGGAGAACCTCGCTGTGTATGTGAACCTGGCTTCATGGGTGACACGTGCCAAGGTAGAGGGGCAATATATCACCTGGATGATATGAAACCTGTCAAGTTAAACATGGGTTCTCTTTATATATAATCTGCTCTGCTCCTTCTGCTCTATAACACACTGCCTGCAGATTACATGGTGACAGGTTCTCTGTATATATAATCTGCTCAGCTCCTCCTGCTCTATAACACGCTGCCTGCAGATTACATGGTGAGTTTCTCTTTATATATAATCTGATCATTTTGTCTGACGTTTCGGTCAATATCCAGACCTTGGTCAGTCAGAAGGAGAGGAAGCAGAGGTCATGGAGGATCCCCGTGTAGCTGCTCTGTGATCTCTGCAGGGAGAAGGTGCACTATGATTATCACCTATTGTGAATGGTGAATCGTATGTTATTTGTCTTTTTAATCCTGCCTGTGGTGATGATGAGGTGACTGCTGAGGGGTGGTCTCCAGAACAGGAGGTGTTGGCCTATTCTGAGACTCCGGGTCAGAGTCAAAACTGCAGGGTCTTTTTTGTAGATGACGAGGAAAATTTAGGAGACGTCTACCAGTCCTTGGATCTGTGTCGTGTAGATCCTGGTCGAAGCGGCTGCCATTTTCTGAGGACACTCTTCTTCATGTCTTTCCTTCCAGACCTGCAGCTGCAGCTGAGCTGTGACTCTGACAGGATGACCATCGGGATCCTGAAGAGCGTTCTCCATGAGCTGGCCATGAACCTGTCCGTCCTGCACTTATCTAACCCGGAATGTAAGCTGCTCAACACATCTGGGTTGCACTTCTCCATCACCTTGACCCATGAGAACCACAGTCTGTGTGGCACCACCATCCAGGTAAAGGGTCCCTCCATCCGTGCCTTAATAGTTGCCAAGCGGTTGTAGAGGTCGGTGCCTGCTTCATCCAACAGATGGGGGAGGAGTGGGTGACTTGTCAGGTTCTTAGGGTTCCGTTAGGAGGGGCGCAGTTTTTGACCTTGGGTGGCATCTGGTTGAGAATTTGTTCTGACATGTTGCAGTTCCAATATTGGCCACTAGGTGCCACCACCGACCAGTCTGCAGGAACCTCTTGCTTTACGGCTGTGCATGTTCTGTGTCTCCTGCATCAGGTGAATGGCAGCCATCTTACCTTCTCCAATGAGCTGAGCGCAAGAACAGTGGAGGAGAGGGCAGAGCTCCCCAGCACCCTGATAACCAGGTCCTCTGGCTTCCAGATTGTCTTCTCCTGCGTGTACCGCCATGACCAGGTTGTGTCCCTGCCGTTTCCTTTGCTCACAATTGCTGCGTAAGTAGCGGGCGCGCTGTGTGGTGGGGCCGTGTCCAGTATCTGCTGAGTCGCCCTGTCTGACCGCTTCTTCTTTTCTTTATCTTCAGGTTGGTGACTTTCACGGTGAGGGAAGGAAAGTTTAATGTCACGATGAGTCTGTACCCCACGGCGGAGTACGCGATACCGTACTATCGCTCCCCAGTCATCCCCCTCAATCAGCGGATGTATGTCCAGCTGCAGATCCAGGGTCCAGGCCCCGAGACCTTCTTCACCCTGAAGCTGGAGGAATGTTGGGCTACCCCGTGGGAGTCCCATGAGGGGGCTGTCCGCCATCTCCTCATTACAGATGGGTGAGTGTCTCCTTCAGGGACATCTGTGGGGCGTCCGGTGGCTTCTTCTCTGACCTGTCTCCTCCGCAGGGTGGCCAATGACTCCACGGTGGACATGACTCCCTCGGGAAACCGCTCCCTGAGCCGCTTCTCCCTGAAGATGTTCCGCTTCATCCGTTATAGGAAGGTTTACCTGCACTGCCGCATCTGGCTCTGCCCGTACAATGAGACGCTCTGCCAGCAGCAGGTAAGTGTCACCCCTGCCCAGTGGCAGCCATAGTAGCCATGACCGGCGGACTCATTTCTGGTGTCTCTGCAGCCATTGCCCGGACGGCAGAAGCGAGACCTGAGTGACCCGTACAGGAAGGTGGTGACCTGTGGCCCCATCCAGCTGGAAGAAAGTGTCAGGCGCAGCGTGGAGGATCCAGAGTCTGGTACGTCATATCCTGAATGGTGGGATCCCTCTAGTGCGGGCGCAGCCTCCGTCCTGGCCACTCCATGGGCATGTCCGCCATATGGCATACTGGTCCACACAGTATGGTCCACCACATTACGGGCGGTGCTTGCATGGCCCCTCCTCTTTACCCCTGCTGATTTGCATATATTTGCATGACCGCCTGACTTCTCCTCTCTGCTGCAGGGCTCGGTGCGCTCGTCCTCCCAGGATCCTTTGCAGCAGGAACCGTTCTCCTCCTCCTCGGTTCTGTTGCTTTTGCAAAAGCTTTAAAGAAAATGACTGAAAGACGGAAATACAGCAACAGTCCTGCTCCTGTAACGTCACGCCGCTAAATAAAGGTTAAACTGATCACGACCGGTCCGGCTCTTGTGTCAGCTGCTTATGAGGATCCCATATAGAGGATAGACGCCATAGGCGGGGGTATAGATTAACCCCTGAGGTGCTGCCTGCCTCCCTATAGGCTCCACTGGTAGATGAAATGCACAGTGCTGTATTATCTCTGTGTGACCGGTATATTATATGATAGTGCTGTACTATCCTGGTGTGACCGGTATATTATATGATACTGCTGTACTATCATGGTGGGACCGGTATATTATATGATACTGCTGTACTATCATGGTGGGACCGGTATATTATATGGTAGTGCTGTACTATCCTGGTGGGACTGGTATATTATATGATAGTGCTGTACTATCATGGTGGGACCGGTATATTATATGATAGTGCTGTACTATCACGGTGGGACCGGTATATTATATGATAGTGCTGTACTATCCTGGTGGGACCGGTATATTATATGATAGTGCTGTACTATCCTGGTGGGACCGGTATATTATATGATAGTGCTGTACTATCATGGTGGGACCGGTATATTATATGATAGTGCTGTACTATCATGGTGGGACCGGTATATTATATGATAGTGCTGTACTATCATGGTGGGACCGGTATATTATATGATAGTGCTGTACTATTCTGGTGGGACTGGTATATTATATGATAGTGCTGTATTATCATGGTGGGACCGGTATATTATATGGTAGTGCTGTACTATCCTGGTGGGACTGGTATATTATATGATAGTGCTGTACTATCCTGGTGGGACTGGTATATTATATGATAGTGCTGTACTATCCTGGTGGGACTGGTATATTATATGATAGTGCTGTACTATCATGGTGGGACTGGTATATTATATGGTAGTGCTGTACTATCCTGGTGGGACTGGTATATTATATGATAGTGCTGTACTATCATGGTGGGACTGGTATATTATATGGTAGTGCTGTACTATCCTGGTGGGACTGGTATATTATATGATAGTGCTGTACTATCATGGAGTGACTGGTATATTATATGGTAGTGCTGTACTATCCTGGTGGGACTGGTATATTATATGATAGTGCTGTACTATCATGGTGGGATCGGTATATTATATGATAGTGCTGTACTATCATGGTGGGACCGGTATATTATATGATAGTGCTGTACTATCCTGGTGTGACCGGTATATTATATGATAGTGCTGTACTATCCTGGTGGGACCGGTATATTATATGATAGTGCTGTACTATCATGGAGTGACTGGTATATTATATGGTAGTGCTGTACTATCCTGGTGGGACTGGTATATTATATGATAGTGCTGTACTATCCTGGTGTGACCGGTATATTATATGATAGTGCTGTACTATCACGGTGGGACCGGTATATTATATGATAGTGCTGTACTATCATGGTGGGACTGGTATATTATATGATAGTGCTGTACTGTCCTGGTGGGACCGGTATATTATAGTGCTGTACTATCATGGTGGGACTGGTATATTATATGATAGTGCTGTACTATCCTGGTGTGACCGGTATATTATATGATAGTGCTGTACTATCATGGTGGGACTGGTATATTATATGATAGTGCTGTATTATCTCTGTGTGACCGGTATATTATATGATACTGCTGTACTATCATGGTGGGACCGGTATATTATATGATAGTGCTGTATTATCTCTGTGTGACCGGTATATTATATGATAGTGCTGTACTATCATGGTGGGACCGGTATATTATATGATAGTGCTGTACTATCCTGGTGTGACCGGTATATTATATGATAGTGCTGTACTATCCTGGTGGGACCGGTATATTATATGATAGTGCTGTACTATCATGGAGTGACTGGTATATTATATGGTAGTGCTGTACTATCCTGGTGGGACTGGTATATTATATGATAGTGCTGTACTATCCTGGTGTGACCGGTATATTATATGATAGTGCTGTACTATCACGGTGGGACCGGTATATTATATGATAGTGCTGTACTATCCTGGTGGGACCGGTATATTATATGATAGTGCTGTACTATCATGGTGGGACTGGTATATTATATGATAGTGCTGTACTATCATGGTGGGACTGGTATATTATATGATAGTGCTGTACTATCCTGGTGTGACCGGTATATTATATGATAGTGCTGTACTATCCTGGTGGGACTGGTATATTATATGATAGTGCTGTACCACAGAGGTTGATGCCTTCACCAGTTACATTTACCGTTTATTCCGCTTCTGGCTTAAAAAGTGCATCAATAATTCATGTGACGGCGTCTGCCGTGTTCTCACCAAAACTGAGAACTGCAAAAAGAAAGCTTTATTTATAGCAGAAGAAGAAACGAGTACACGCCACGTACACTTGATAGTCCTGTCACTGTACTGGCACTGTGTGCGGTGCGCACCACGTCCACGTACCGGCGCGGTGTGCGTGGACTGGACTCCTGGTGTGAAGGCTCCCCTCGTATTCCATGTCATCTCGTTGTCACATGCACTTACCCCAGCGCCCCCTGCTGCTCATGGACGAAATGTGTAAACAACGGCGGTCCCCATAGGATGTGAGATGGCGGCAGGAGCTTTATCCAGTAATAGAATAATGAGCGAGCACTCATACACTTGGCAACCAGATTGACATGTGCAGAAAATATTTATTAAATCCCCATAAAATACAAGTAATAAAAATTATAAGAACAATGTAGCAATAATATACAACATTACAGTCACATATATTGTGGTAGATATGATTGATACTAGATTCGATAAAAATATATTCGATAAATTGAATGGTAGAAAATTCAATGTTGAAATATTCGATACCACTCAATAGTGTCGATAAATTCAATAATATCACACCAAAAGACTTCAAGTATATGCTGTTATTTGGGAAAGAGGGGGGTATTATCTTCTAGCGCTCTATCCCAATTTGGGAAACTGAATGTCACTGAGAATGTTGTAGGTGTATTCACTGGGAGCGCAACATGTTCATAAAGTGTCCACAGGAATCCTGATAATGTGAAAAGTCTCTTATAGCATATCCTTTTAAGCTCGATATGAGCTTTGGATTGAAGAAAACTTTAAATCGATATTTGGCTTACCGTCTAGCGTCTGCTGTCTCCCTATTGCTTCAATGGAGCTTTAAATATTTGCCGGCTTATTCAGTCGCTCCATACAGCAAGCTGGTTTGGATTTCGCGGGAGTTCCAAAGATCGCGGGAGTTGCCACTCTGTTCCGCAATTTCCTTTGGTGCAGCTTTCGACGATAAGAATAGTTAATCCTTTACTGTAGAGATTTTCTTCTGTATGGCCATACAATATTATCGGAGGCTTCTCAATGCAGGTACATCACTTGTTTCACCATACGCCTTACGGGTAGATTCACTCTCCCTTCCTCAGTGGTCGAGTGTCTGCCTGCTCGGCCTCCATTTTTATCCATTTCTTTAATTGCTTCCCAAATCTCGGACACCTGTTGTTCATGCTACTCCCAGTTGGCCAGGGAATCCTCCCACATAATCAGGGGATAATTCTATACAGCCTTGAATATTATTTTTTTTTCTTGCAGTTTCCATGCGTTTTTTGGCCCAGATGTCCCAATTGGTGCAATATATCATTGTGTGAAATATAAACTGGATATCTGATTGCTAACACTTATAAAATGACTTTTTATAATAAAATATTAAACAAATTTTCAAGATTAAAATACCAATATAAGAATGTAAAACAATAAATTAATAAATGTGAGGAATCTTGAAAGTTTCATAGAATTATTCGGATTTGATGGAGAAAGAAGGGTGGGTATCTCGGAGCCAAGGACACGTCGCAGCGCCGATAAACGGCCTAGCATGCGACGTGCCGTCGGCCACGAGACCCAACCTACATAAATCCAAAAATTTCCAACTCCGAATTAAGGCCTTTCGGTTGTAGAGATCCAAATTCATAAATGCGTCTGGATTCGATCCTAGACATTTGTCTGATAAAATCACCGCCTCTCCAGTGCCGTAAACACTAGACTTGATGGATCCGGCAGTTCCAATGTATCAGTCTGTTAAGCCTGTATCCGGCGTATACAATGCTGTGTGAGCCCGGCAGTTCCAATGTATCAGTCTGTTAAGCATGTATCCGGCGTATACAATGCTGTGTGAGCCCGGCAGTTCCAATGTATCAGTCTGTTAAGCCTGTATCCGGCGTATACAATGCTGTGTGAGCCCGGCAGTTCCAATGTATCAGTCTGTTAAGCATGTATCCGGCGTATACAATGCTGTGTGAGCCCAGCAGTTACAATGTATCAGTCTGTTAAGCATGTATCCGGCGTATACAATGCTGT
Source organism: Bufo bufo (assembly GCF_905171765.1). Taxonomy (NCBI): domain Eukaryota; kingdom Metazoa; phylum Chordata; class Amphibia; order Anura; family Bufonidae; genus Bufo; species Bufo bufo. The sequence goes on along the minus strand of NC_053398.1, from coordinate 144,814,375 downwards.
GTGAGCCCGGCAGTTACAATGTATCAGTCTGTTAAGCCTGTATCCGGCGTATACAATGCTGTGTGAGCCCGGCAGTTACAATGTATCAGTCTGTTAAGCCTGTATCCGGCGTATACAATGCTGTGTGAGCCCGGCAGTTACAATGTATCAGTCTGTTAAGCCTGTATCCGGCGTATACAATGCTGTGTGAGCCCGGCAGTTACAATGTATCAGTCTGTTAAGCCTGTATCCGGCGTATACAATGCTGTGTGAGCCCGGCAGTTACAATGTATCAGTCTGTTAAGCATGTATCCGGCGTATACAATGCTGTGTGAGCCCGGCAGTTACAATGTATCAGTCTGTTAAGCATGTATCCGGCGTATACAATGCTGTGTGAGCCCGGCAGTTCCAATGTATCAGTCTGTTAAGCCTGTATCCGGCGTATACAATGCTGTGTGAGCTCGGCAGTTACAATGTATCGCCTTGAGCTGCTAATTGTACCCAGTTCCTCTTGGTTTGGGGCTCTTGGCCGCAGAGGGCACTGCTATAGCTGAGCCCTGTCCTCCCTCATTACAGCAGGACAGAGCCCCCGATAACTGCACCGTGTTTGGTTCTAGCCACACGTGATGACATGTGTAATTACACGCCACGTCTGATTCTGCTGGTTAATTAGGGAGGATTTAACCCATTGTGTGCTGCCTGCTCACTGCAGGACATGGAAATTTCCAAAGTACAACATATACAACCGGAGAAATTTATTTACAGCGCAATCATATAATGCACCCATCGCCGTACACCGTGATGATGCGAGCACGCAGCTTTTTGCTGTAGAATGACTTGGCAGATGCGTGTGCTCCCATTGGCCGCGGTCCCAGACGCTATTTATACGCTGTTTCTACTCCATTTCCCTCCTCACATCCTCGCTCGGCGTGGCGGCTCTCATGGGGATATATGGTCACACAATGTTCCACATTTTACTGGAGATCTCATTTCCGTTTTCCTGGATTAGATGTGGACACAATTTGCAGGGCGCGGGCGGTTATGTGGCTGGCCTTTGGCCTAGATCAGATCCTATAAATTAAGATATAATTTTTGCCATAGAAATTTCTACAATTAAAACACAAACAGTAAAAATGTCCCGAATACCACAAACCAGGACAATGGCTGCCGGGTGCGTGTGCTGGAGCCTGCCCTCTCCGCGCGGCTGTCACTTTTATAAAGTGTAGTTCTTTAGAGTGCCCCGGGGGGCGGCTGCCAGTCCAGGCTGTGGTTCTGACCATGGGCTCCCACTCTTCATAAAGTGCTTGTGACATTGGGAGCACTCCCATCATCCCAGGAGCTTCTTGTGGTCACTGCTGAGGCTCTGGTCGGCCCTGGGCGAGGCTGGGGTTGCACTTGTACAGTCCGAGGAGTGTGACGGCTTCTTGGCTGAAGGCTGTGACAGTGTGCAATACCACAGGAAGATGAAGAGACCTGGAGGGAAGGAAACACCAGAGGCCATTACAGGAGAGCCGATGTCACCTATAGATATGGATAGGGGGGGGCCTGGAGCTGATGTCACCAATAGATAAGTACAGTGGATATGGGGGAGCCTGTGGCTGACCTCACCTATAGATATTGTGACAGTGGAGCGACCAGAGAGGCAAATGAGGGGTATCTCACCCAGAGAAAGCTGGGCAAAAACAAGTAAGTCCGGGAAAATAGGCTTTCCCTCTCAGTTCGTCAGCTAGACTGTTAACGAGGGATAATTAACAGCCAGAACAGGAGCTCCGTAAAAAAATGTGTGCTGAGCTGTTCAATCATGGGGAGGAAGCAGGCTGTGCTGAGGTCGGTGGGAGGCAGGACCCTCCGATCACATGTGGTGGGCTCTGTGATTAGTGGTAGACTCAGAGGGAAGCCACTGTGGAGTCAGTGCCCGGACGGCCGAGGATTTTGTTTGATCCCCTGCGTTCGAAAGTCCCCTGACTGGTGTGGGAGATAATGAAGCTGGATGTGGGCAGAGTGCACAAACTACAGTGCTGGAGCCGCATCTTAAGATGTTCCAACTGTCTAATCTGACAAGATGGTGACCAGAGAGCGCAAATCGAACCAGAGGTGTTACAATATATACAGTATATTTGAGGGACCCTGGAGCAAACATCAACTTTACATACACTATATGGAGTTTAATATCCGGTCCTTTAGGTGTATGGCTGCGGGCTGGATGTTATACACCTGTGGTAATGGTAGACTGCATGGCCAGGGGTTGTATGTTACAGTGAGGAACAGAAGTATTTGAGCACCCTGCGATTAAGTTCTCCCACTTAGAAATCATGGAGGGTCTGAAATTCACATTGTCGGTGCATTCCCGCTCTGAGACAGAATTTAAAAAAAATTATTCTGGAAATCACATTGTATGATTTTTAAAGAATTTCTTTGTCTTGCACGGCTGAACATAAGTATCTGAACACCTGAGAAACAGCAAGAATTCTGGCTCTCAAAGACCTGTTACTGCACCTTTAAAAAGTCCACCTCTACTCCACTCATTCATCCAACTTAGTCGCACCTGTCTGAGCTCTTTAAAGACCCCTGTCCACCCCACAGTCAGTCAGACGCCAACTACTACCATGGACAAGACCAAAGAGCGGTCAAAAGACACCAGATGCAAAATTGTGGACCACAAGGCTGGAAAGGGCTACGGGGCAATTGCCAAGCAGCTTGGTGAAAATAGATCAACTGTTGGAGAAATTGTTAGAAAATGGAGAAGGCTAAAGACGACTGTCCGTCTCCCTCGGACTGGGGCTCCATGCAGGATCTCACCTCGTAGGGTATCGCTGATGATAAGAAAGGTGAGGAATCAGCCCAGAACTACCAGGGAGGTGCTGGTCAATGACATGAAGAGAGCGGGGACCACAGCTTCAGAGGTCACTGTCGGTAGAACACTACGCCGTCATGGTTTCAGATCATGCATTGCACGGAAGGTTCCCCTGCTCAAGTCATCACATGTCCAGGCCCGTCTGAAGTATGCCAATGACCATCTGGATGATCCAGAGGAGGCCGGGGAGAAAGTCATGTGGTCAGAGGAGACCAAAGGAGAACTTTTTGGTCTAAACTTCACTCATCGTGTTTAGAGGAAAAAGAAGGATGAGTTGCATCCTTCCTACTGTGAAGCATGGGGGGGGGCTTTTCTGTGAAGGGGACAGGATGAATGGGGCCATTTATTGTGAGATTTTGAGCAACAACCTGCTTCCCTCAGTCATAGCATTGAAGATGGGTCGTGGCTGGGTCTTCCAACATGACAATGACCCGAAGCACACAGCCAGGATAACCAAGGAGCGGCTCCGGAAGAAGCATATCAAGGTTCTGGAGTGGCCTAGCCCGTCTCCAGACCTAAATCCAATAGAACATCTTTGGAGGGAGCTGAAACTCTGTGTTGCTCAGCAACAGCCCCAAAACCTGACAGATGTAGAGGAGATCTGTGTGAAGGAGTGGGCCGAAATCCCTGCTGTAGTGTGTGCAAATCTGGTCAAGAACTACAGGAAATGTTTGACCTCTGGAACTGCAAACAAAGGCTTCTGGACCAAATATTAACACTGATTTTCTCAGGTGTTCAGATACTTATGTTCAGCAGTGCAAGACAAATACATTCTTTAAAAATCATACAATGATTTCCTGAATTTGTTTTTTAAATTCTGTCTCTCAGATGGGAATGCACCTACAATGTGAATTTCAGACCCCTCCATCATGTGGGAGAACTTGCAAAATCGCAGAGTGTTCAAATATTTCTGTTCCTCACTGTAACATACAACCCCTAGCCATGTAGTCTACCATTACCACAGTGTATAACATCCAGGCTCTAGCCATGTAGTCTACCATTACCACAGGTGTATAACATCCAGCCCCCAGCCATGCAGTCTGACTCATTGTAAAGAGCTCCTGGCATGTCACCCCACACAGGTGATGGTGGAAAATCTAGGAGGGGAATTATAGGAAAGTGTAAGGAACCACAGCAGCTCAGCCATGAAGTGGAGTGGAGACCACGTGAAGTTACAGAGTAGGGTCTCCAAGTGCTGAAGAGCATAGGGTATAAAAGTCACCAACGCTCTGCTGACTCCATAACTGCAGAGTCCAGACCCTCTCTTTCATTAACATCAACAAAATAACTGTGCTGGGAGCTTCATGCCATCAGTGTCCATGGCCACTGCATGGCAGCCTTCCATCACCAAGCACAATGCCAGGCGTGGGATGGAAGGTGTAAAGCATGCTACCACTGGACTCAGTTGCAGTAGAGAAGTCTGGGATGGGTAATGCTATGGGGAGGTCTTCAGGGGTCAGCCTCGGCCCCTTAGGTGCAGTGAAGGGAAATCGTTATGGTTCAGCGGACAAGACATTGTGGAGAATTGTATGGGGGAACTGTGGGAACATTTTAAGGAAGGCCCTTTTCTGCTCCTCCATGACTGTGCCCTAGTGCACAAGCTCCATAAAGGCATGGCTGGGGGAGTCTGGAAGAACCTTACCGACCATACAGAACCAGAATGGAGACTGAGAGCCGAGCCTTCCACTCCAACATCAGGGTCTGACCTCACAAATGATCTTCTGGATGAAGGGGTTAAAATTTCCCACCAAAATATTATAGACAGACTTCCCAGAGGTGCAAAGGGGGGCCTTCCCACAAGAGCAATGGGAGGCCTAACTCCAAATTATTGCCTATGGATGTAGAAAGGGAGGTCAGAGAAGCTCGTGGAGTGGGTCACATACTTTTCTCCTTACAGTGTATATTCAGGGGAGTCTGTTCCTTCAGGTCTGGGCTATTCTGGAGAATGTGGAGGTGGTCAGGGAACAGTATGGCTCTAGATCCAGTGCCGTGCTGTCCCCCTGTCTTTCACCTATAGTGTGGTATGTGGTATTTTTCTATACGGTTGTACTGTAAAGTGCAGTTGTGGCTGTGAGACCCCGGCCTGTCCAGGGCAGCATGGGCTTCACCTGACTGTCATGGCGTCTTAGCCCAAGGCTTACATATTACCTGGAGGCTTCACAGCTGGTAATGACCAGCAATGGCGGACAGGCACTCACCTTGCAAGGCGTTCAGGATGCTGAAGATATATTGTATGGGCAGGTAAAGGGCTCCATGTGAGAAGAAGGCCAGGCCCCATGGCAGGCCCAACATGCAGCTGAGCCCCAGCAACGTGACACAATGGCGGATCTTCTCTGCTCTTGTGTGTGCGGAGAGTCGCAGGACGCGGCGGGTCATGGCCACCATCATACAGAAGTTAAACAGGAGGATGGCAGCGCAGAAGCCCAGATTCAGCAGCTGGATGATGGGCTCCGTCAGCCAACAGCTACAAGAAAAAGACAGAAATGTAGAAGACAAGAACCTGAGGAGGTGTCGGAGGTGCGGTGGAAGGACTTACATGGAGGCTGTGGAGTTGTAGGAAGACGGTCGCTCCACGGCGATGTGATAAACCCCATAACTCTCCATCAACAACATGGCACCCACAATAAGGAGAGGGACCCCTGCGGAGAAGACGTGACAGTGGTCAGTGTGGAAGCCGTGCAACACATGAGGACTGGAGGACACGCCGACCAGGACTCACCCCAGCCCACCAGGGCCAGCTTCACAGTGGTGAGAGAGGAGGCCGGGAAGACCTTGACTACGAGCCGGTAGAGGTTGAAGCCTTCAATGGCCATCCAGGAGAAAGTGCCGAGCAGAGCAAAGTGCAGAGTGGCCGCTGCTCCGATGCAGGGGCCCTGCTCCTCCAGGGCTCCCAGCACAGCACTCACGATGAAGCCCAGGTCCAAAAGAAGCACTGCCCCCAACAAGTTCACATGGATCTGCAATGTGGGGTTCGACTGCATCTTCCTGTCAGGAAAATAAGTGTCACAATATGCACACATACATGTAACACGTCAGCACACATACATGTAACACGTCAGCACACATACATGTAACACGTCAGCACACATACATGTAACACGTCAGCACACACCAACCTGCACACATACATGTAACACGTCTGCACACATACATGTAACACGTCAGCACACATACATGTAACACGTCAGCACACATACATGTAACACGTCAGCACACATACATGTAACACATCAGCACACACCAACCTGCACACATACATGTAACACATCAGCACACACCAACCTGCACACATACATGTAACACGTCTGCACACATACATGTAACACGTCAGCACACACTGCATTGTACACGCATTGATTTAACATGTAAACACACATTGAAGGACACTGAAACACACAGCACATGTATGACGATACCCGGAGCAGCAGATCCAGATGACTGTGAAGAAGCAGCAGATGGCGGAGATGCTGCATCCAGCGAATGTCAGGACCGACAGCGAGATGAGGTGGACCTCCGGGAGGACGGCCCCGGGCACCTGCTGGAGACGGTGGGGTGATGTCATGAATTTCTGGGGTTCAGGATGGGGGGGGGGGGGGGGTGTGATGGCCTAAATGTTCCCTCAGAACTCACCATCAGCAGTGCGAAGTATGTCAGGTGGTTACACCTGCAGTCGGTGTGGCCCTCACCAGGCACCGTGCGGCATCCATCCGTCCTCCAGTTTTCGGACAACTCTGTGGGAATGGATGTGACCAGTCGTCATTACCCAGACATTCATGGTGGAGCTCACCCCCATATTAGCAGACGGTGGGGATACTCACCATCCCAGAACACGCAGACCACAGACGATTGCACCTGTGGCACAAAAGAGGGGAACACATTAGGGAGAATTGTTGTGAAGGGCGAAGGGGCAGGAATGAGGACACATCCCACACATACACGTCTATGCTGAGCTTATCTCTCCACAACAGATGGAGCAGACACTGGTGACATCCGCATTCTTGTGACCTTTGGGTCCTTTTCCTGTAATTAACCACCACATTTTACAGGTGCAGCTCCCAGTCCCAGCACATAGCAACGTGGGATCATACAAACCCAGCGTAGACATAATACAAGATGAAACCATAGGGCGCTCCATAGTGAAGGACCGTCCGACACAGGAGGAGATTTATCAAACTGGTGTAAAGTAGAACTGGCTGAGTTGCCCATAGCAACCAATCAGATTCCACCTTTCATTTTCCAAAGGAGCTGTAATAAATGAAAGGTTGAATCTGATTGGTTGCTATGGGCAGTTGGATAAATCTACCCTATAGAGTGCACAGGGTCGGACTTCAGACCCAGAAGGTGCTGTGCATTTACAGGCATGAAACGCGTTATATGCAATTTTACATATTTTATTGCTTTAATAAATTATTTTCTCCCTCGGTCTCCTGCGCTGATGGAAGCTTTTTTCTGTTTCTACTGTGGTGCAGCGTATACATGAGGGAGCAGGTCCGGTGCCACTGATGGGTGTGAAGGCAAGAGGGGTGACACTTGGGACGGGGAGAGGGGTGGCACACAGGGCTGGTGTAATGGGGAGAGAGGTGACAGTTGGGAGTCTTGGGACAAGTGTGACAGGGAGAGGGGTGGCACATGGGGCTGGTGTAATGGAGAGAGGGGTGACACATGCGGCTGGTGTAATGGGGAGAGGGGTGACAGTTGGGACAAGTGTGACGGGGAGAGGGGTGACAATTGGGACAAGTGTGACGGGGAGAGGGGTGGCACATGGGGCTGGTGTAATGGGGAGAGGGGTGACAGTTGGGACAAGTGTGAGGGGAGAGGGGTGGCAAACGGGGCTAGTGTAATAGGGAGAGGGGTGGCACATGGGGCTGGTGTAACGGGGAGAGGGGTAACACTTGGGAGAAGTGTGACGGGGAGAGGGGTGACAGTTGGGACAAGTGTGACGGGGAGAGGGGTGGCAAACGGGGCTAGTGTAATAAGGAGAGGGGTGGCACACGGAGCTGGTGTAATGGGGAGAGGGGAAACACTTGGGAGAAGTGTGACGGGGAGAGGGGTGACATCTAGGACAAGTGTGACGGGGAGAGGGGTGACACACGGGGCTGGTGTAACGGGAAGAGGGTTGACACCCAGGACGGGTATGACATGGGTCCTTGGCTAGTTGTTCTAAATAGCACAGCAGTTTCTAGTTACACCCGGCAGTCACCATTTCTAGGAGTGGGTATCCCCCCCCTCCTGGTGCTTGGGTGATGGCAAAGACATCTTTAGATTTCAGAGAAAGCAGCCATGTGCATGCTCGACCTCTCTTACACGTGGCTGTCATTGGCTGGGGTCAGTTACCACATCTGTTACCTGTAAGGGCTGGTGGTAAAAGGTGATGACAATGTCTTCAGGAAGGTTAGAGACGGGTGTTCCCTCCAGGGTGACGCCGACCACCTGACTGTCCAGGACCGTGCTGTTTGCAGCATCCTGTGTGCACACATAGGTCAGTACATGATTCTCTGCCGTGCAGGCTGCACCGTGTGACAACTATGAGCGCGAGGTCTCACCTGGAAGAGCGCTCCAGAGCTGCGGATTCGGACAACCTGCAGCCGAGTACCAGGGTCCATTGTTTCCAGAAGCTCTTTGGGAAAAGACAAAGAAATGCCCAGATGATCAGGAAGAGAACTCAGCTGTAGGGGGTGAGAAGAACACACGTTAGGGTTACCAGGTAACCACATGTCGTCCCCAGTGTCCAGTCCTGTGGATCATGACTGTTACCACTCACCACCTCAGCAGAATGCAGCTTATATACAGCCGCCTGCAGAGAGCCCTTCCCAAAATGGCGCCTGTCCTCATCAAATGTCACCTTGGACAACGTTGCATCAATCCAGCCACGGAACCTGAAAGGAGACAGAAGAGGCTGTGTCGTGGGACATGGGTACAACCGGTTCCTCAGGGACTCAGGGAATTACTTACACTTGTCCAGTGTCAAAGAAAGTGTCCCTGTCCAAATAGTCGGCAACTTGTGAGATCTCATGCTCCACACTCTTGGCATCTACAAGACAGATAGGAAGAATGATCAACAGTGACCCCAAGAAGCATGAACACCCAGGAGCAGGACCTCTAGGAGCATGAACCCCAGGACCTCTAGGAGCATGAACCCCAGGACCTCTAGGAGCATGAACCCCAGGAACAGGACCTCCAGAAGCATGATTCCCAAGAGCCGGAGCATGAACCACAGGAGCAAGACCTCCAGAAGCAGGACCCCCAGAAGCATGAACCCAAGAAGCATAGACCACCAAGGTGCATTAACCCCAGGAGCAGGACCCCAATCATCTGTCGTAAATGGGGGAAAATTGAAATAAATAATCTAATGGCTGGTAAAATCTTTATCTCCTCCCTGTCACCTGCGTGTATGATGAAACCATTCATGTGCTCTGTCCCTCCTTTCATCTAATCAACCCCTCCCCTGCCTGCCCAAACCCCCCCTCTTCTGCTCTATCCTTTCCCTGCCTGCCCTCTGTCACTCCTATTCCTGCCCTGTCCCCTCCCGTTCCTTGATCAGCAGTTCCCCTGTCTGCACTTAGACCTTCCCCTACCTTCCCCCCTCCCCGCCAGCACTCTGTTCCTCCCCTTCCTGCACCTAGATCCTCCCCTGCCTGCGCTCAGTCCCTTCCCTTCTGCCTTGTTTGCCTCCCCTGCCTGACCTCTGTCCCCACTCTTACTGTGCTCAGCCCCTCCCCTGCCTGTCCCATTTCCTGCCCTGTCCCTCCTATGCCTGCCCTCTGTTCTTCTCATGCTTGAACTCAGCTGCCCGCCTGCCCTGTTTCCCTCCCCTGCCTGCACTCAGCCCCTCCACTCTTCCTTCAGCCCCTCCCCTGCCTTCCTTCAGCCCTTCCCCTGCCTTCCTTCAGCCCTTCCCCTGTCTGCTCTTTTCCCCTCACCTGCCTGTTGTCAATCCCTTCCCAGCCTTTCTTCAGCCCCTCCCCTACCTGCACTTTTCCCTCCCCTGCCTTCCTTTAGCCCCTCCCCTGCCTTCATTAAGCCCCTCCCCTGCTTGCTCTCAATCCTTCCCCAGCCTTCCTTCAGACCCTCCCCTGACTGCACTTTTTCCCACCCCTGCCTTCCTTTAGCTCCTCCCCTGCCTTCCCTTAGTTCTCTCCCTGTCTTCTTTCAGCCCCTCTCGTGCTTGAACTCAATTCCTCCAACCCCTCCCCTGCCTGCCCTTTTTCCCACCCCTGCCTTCCTTTAGCTCCTCCCCTGCCTTCCCTTAGTTCTCTCCCTGTCTTCTTTCAGCCCCTCTCGTGCTTGAACTCAATTCCTCCAACCCCTCCCCTGCCTGCCCTTTTTCTCTCCCTGCCTTCCTTTAGCTCCTCCCCTGCCTGCACTCAATCCCTCCCCTGCCTTCCTTCAGCCCTCCCCTGCCTTCCTTCAGCCTCTCCCACTGGTGTCACAAATGATGATAGTGGATCGGCAGCGCCTTTGATGGTACACGCAGCCTACAGACCCCTCCCCCAATACACAACTCTGTTCTCTCCCTGCTTACATGTATGGCCACGTGTACTAACCCCCATTCTTCTCACTGTTTTCCTGAAATTATCTGTGCTGCTGGGAGGCCACTACATCATGGATGTTATTGTGTGTGGATTTATTAGAGTGTGAGCCCCTGTGCCCAGAGCCCTGTGTACCACACACAAGACCCCGGTGCGAGGGCGGCTCCAGATAACAGAAATTCCATCAACTCAGCTGCAGGAGAGGAAGAAGCGACCGGCATCCGCAGGGGCCCTAATATATGGGGGAGGGGTGTAATGGGGATTGTGGAGTCAGGTGTCTGAAGTAGAAGAAATCATGTGACCTGTTATGGGGTTGTTGGGGTGATGTGACCCAGAGGTGGACAAAGACAGCGTGGGGCTCCAGTTCAGTACAATATAGGGAAATCACACAGCCCCCCATCCTCCTACCGTCACACAGCCCCCCATCCTCCTACCGTCACACAGCCCCCCGTCCTCCTACAGTCACACAGCCCCCCGTCCTCCTACCATTACACAGCCCCCCCGTCCTCCTACGGTAACACAGCCCCCCATCCTCCTACGGTCACACAGCCCCCATCCTCCTACGGTCACACAGCCCCCCGTCCTCCTACCGTCACACAGCCCCCCGTTCTCCTACCGTCACACAGCCCCCCCGTCCTCCTACCGTCACACAGCCCCCCGTCCTCCTACCGTCACACAGCCCCCCGTCCTCCTACCGTCACACAGCCCCTTGTCCTCCTACCGTCACACAGCCCCCCGTCCTCCTACCGTCACACAGCCCCCGTCCTCCTACCGTCACACAGCCCCCCGTCCTCCTACCGTCACACAGCCCCCCGTCCTCCTACCGTCACACAGCCCCCCGTCCTCCTACCGTCACACAGCCCCCCTTCCTCCTACCGTCACACAGCCCCCCGTCCTCCTACCGTCACACAGCCCCCCGTCCTCCTACCGTCACACAGCCCCCGTCCTCCTACCGTAACACAGCCCCCCGTCCTCCTACAGTAACACAGCCCCCGTCCTCCTACAGTAACACAGCCCCCCATCCTCCTATGCTTGCACAGCCCCCCATCTTCCTATGCTTGCACAGCCTCCCGTCCTCGTATGCTTGCACAGCCCCCCATCCTCCTATGCTTGCACAGCCCCCCATCTTCCTATGCTCGCACAGCCCCCCATCTTCCTATGCTCGCACAGCCCCCCGTCCTCCTATGCTTGCACAGCTCCCCATCTTCCTATGCTTGCACAGCCCCCCGTCCTCCTATGCTTGCACAGCCCCCCCATCTTCCTATGCTTGCACAGCCCCCCATCTTCCTATGCTTGCACAGCCCCCCGTCCTCCTATGCTTGCACAGCCCCCCATCTTCCTATGCTCGCACAGCCCCCCATCTTCGTATGCTCGCACAGCCCCCCCATCTTCCTATGCTCGCACAGCCCCCCATCTTCCTATGCTCGCACAGCCCCCCATCCTCCTATGATTGCACAGCCCTCCATCTTCCTATGCTTGCACAGCCCCCCATCTTCCTATGCTTGCACAGCCCCCATCTTCCTATGCTTGCACAGCCCCCCATCTTCCTATGCTTGCACAGCCCCCCATCTTCCTATGCTTGCACAGCCCCCCATCTTCCTATGCTTGCACAGCCCATCTTCCTATGCTCGCACAGCCCCCCATCTTCCTATGCTCGCACAGCCCTCTATCCTTCTATGCTCGCACAGCCCCCCATCTTCCTATGCTTGCACAGCCCCCCGTCCTCCTATGCTCGCACAGCCCCCCATCTTCCTATGCTCGCACAGCCCCCCATCTTCCTATGCTCGCACAGCCCCCCCGTCCTCCTATGCTTGCACAGCCCCCCGTCCTCCTATGCTTGCACAGCCCCCCATCTTCCTATGCTCGCACAGCCCCCCATCTTCCTATGCTCGCACAGCCCCCCATCTTCCTATGCTCGCACAGCCCCCCGTCAGTGTCCTGATCTCTCACTGCACACACTCAGGGCACCATCCTCGGGGTGACACAGTCTGCTGGGAGTTGTATTCCCACAGAACACGAACAAGCGCTTTGTTTCCACCACCCCATGTGCGTCTGTCTGTGTAGAATGGGGCGAGACACCCCCTCTTGTATCTGCCCACAAGAGACAGTGTGGGAGGTTGTGAAATGTACATCTCGCAGATGTGACATCACAGACTGATGGGAAATGGAAACCTGAGGTCTTGGTGAAGCCAGAGAGACAGCGATCATCATAACCAGAGAGAGAGAGAGCGCACATCATAACCAGAGAGAGAGCGCACATCATAACTAGAGAGAGAGCACACATCATAACCAGAGAGAGAGCACACATCATAACCAGAGAGAGAGAGCACATCATAACTAGAGAGAGAGAGCACACATCATAACCAGAGAGAGCGCACATCGTAACCAGAAAGAGAGAGCACACATCGTAACCAGAGAGAGAGCGCACACATCATAACCAGAGAGAGAGAGAGAGAGCACACATCATAACCAGCGAGAGAGAGAGCACACATCATAATCAGAGAGAGAGCGCACATCATAACCAGAGAGAGAGCGCACACAACGTAACCAGAGAGAGAGCGCACACATCATAACCAGAGAGAGAGAGAGCACACATCATAACCAGAGAGAGAGAGCGCAAATCATAACCAGAGAGAGAGAGAGAGCGCACATCATAACCAGAGAGAGAGAGCGCAAATCATAACCAGAGAGAGAGAGCGCAAATCATAACCAGAGAGAGAGAGAGCGCACATCATAACCAGAGAGAGAACGCACATCATAACCAGAGAGAGAGCGCACATCATAACCAGAGAGAGAGCGCACATCATAACCAGAGAGAGAGCGCACATCATAACCAGAGAGAGAGCGCACATCATAACCAGAGAGAGAGCGCACATCATAACCAGAGAGAGAGCGCACAGCCGCACATCATAACCAGAGAGAGACAGTGAGCGAAAAAGACAGGAAAACAGAGAGGAATAGATAAAGAGAGCAAGAAAGGGAGAGAGAGGAAAATGAAGAGACAGATAAAGAGTGAGAAAAAGATTGGAAAAAAAAAGAATGAAAGAGAAAAGTAAGAGAGAGAAAAACAAAAAGATAACAGAGAGAGATGAAGGAGAGAGAAAGAAAAAGCGTGAAAAGAGAATATGAGAGAAAGGAGAAAGAAAAAGAGAGAGAAAAAGAAGAGACAGAAAAATTGTGAGAAAGAGAACTGAGATTAAAAAAAATGGAACAAAAGAAAGACAGAGAGAGAAATAGTGAGAGAAAGAGAGCGAGAGAGGAGACAGAAGAGAGAGAATACATGGGATTATAGAGAAAGAGAAGGAAGAGAGGGAAGGAGAAGAGAGAAGCACAAAAGATAGAGAGAAAGGAAAGAGATTAGAGAAAGAAACAGAACGAGAAGGAGAGAAAGAGAGTGAACGAGACAAATAGAGGGGGAATGAAATAGAAAGAGAAGGGAGAAAGAAAAAGAGAGCGAGAAAGAGAGGAACAGAGAGAGACAGAGAGAAGAAAACTAGACAGAGAAAAAAATAGAAAGGAAATATAACAAGAAAGGGACAGCAAGAGAAAGAAAAAGCTGAAAGAGAGCGTATATAGAGAGGGTCTCACTACTACTCCTATCATCCTCAGCAGTGCAGTCTCACCTGTGTAGGTGGGCCGGAGGGGGAAGCTGAAGTTGCAGGAGTTCCCCACTGGTTGCCCATTGATGGTGACATTGATGAGCAGGTAGCTGGGCTCGCAGGTGAATGATGGGGGTTGTGCTTCTGATGGGGGCAGGTTACTCTGGGGCTGGGGGCTGGCCGACACATTCCATGATTTGGTCACTCCATAGGTGAAGTTGAGGAGGCGCAGGGCAGGAACCCAGTGCACGCAGAACGTATAAGGGCCGGGCTGCGACTGCAGGAGGATGTCCCCAGAGGTGAGGAGAGGAGAACGCACGATCAGGGCCTCCTCTGTGTTCACCACGCTCAGTGTATTCTCTCCAGAGCTGCCACAATATCGCAGGTTGTTTCCACCAATCTCCTGCCTCCTCCATCCGCACAGTGACAGCGCTCGCATACCTGGCACCGCCCCTGAGGAACACAAGAGCACAGAGCATAGTAAGATCACAGGCATTTGTAACAAACCCTCAGCCCAGAGCAGGACCAACTGTCCACCAGCTGAACACCGTTCAGTCGAAGTTTCACTTATATCAAAGCAGAGAACCCCTTTAAGTTCTCACATTCCCCTGACACAGCATGCAGCAGTAACCCTCCCTGGAGGGGTCTCATCACCTGAGGAAAATGGCACAGCGAATGTACAAGCCTCACAAATGTCTGACTGGTGCTGGCTCACTTCCACTTCAGGAAAATGAGGGTCCCTTTAACCCCAGTTCACACTGCACAAAGGATGAGAGCATGCAAAAAACTAACTGTGGTGTCCGTTATACATGTCGAGAGGAGAGGAGACTACATACTGCTGGGAGGTGAGGAGATGCCACTGTCCTCTAATATATATTACATAGAGGCTGGAGGGAGAGGAGATGTCACTGTCCTCTAATATATATTACATAGAGGCTGCAGGGAGAGGAGACTACAGAGTACAGACTGCTGGGAGGTGAGGAGATGCCAGTGTCCTCTAATATATATTACATAGAGGCTGGAGGGAGAGGAGACTACAGAGTACAGACTGCTGGGAGGTGAGGAGATGCCACTGTCCTCTAATATATATTACATAGAGGCTGCAGGGAGAGGAGTCTACATACTGCTGGGAGGTGAGGAGATCTCCCTGTCCTCTAATATATAGTACATAGAGGCTGCAGGGAGAGGAGACTACAGACTGCTGGGAGGTGAGGAGATCTCTCTGTCCTCTAATATATATTACATAGAGGCTGCAGGGAGAGGAGACTACAGAGTCCAGACTGCTGGGAGGTGAGGAGATGTCTCTGTCCTCTAATATATAGTACAT
Organism: Bufo bufo; assembly: GCF_905171765.1. Classification (NCBI taxonomy): domain Eukaryota; kingdom Metazoa; phylum Chordata; class Amphibia; order Anura; family Bufonidae; genus Bufo; species Bufo bufo. The sequence goes on along the minus strand of NC_053398.1, from coordinate 144,799,087 downwards.
AGAGGCTGTAGGGAGAGGAGACTACAGACTGCTGGAAGGTGAGGAGATGTCTCTATCCTCTAATAACATATATTACATAGAGGCTGCAGGGAGAGGAAACGACAGACTGCTGGAAGATGAGGAGATGTCTCTGTCCTCTAATAACATATATTACATAGAGGCTGCGGGGAGAGGAGACTACAGAGTTCAGACTGCTGGGAGGTGAGGAGATCTCCCTGTCCTCTAATATATATTACATGGAGGCTGCAGGGAGAGGAGACTACTGACTGCTGGGAGGTGAGGAGATCTCCCTGTCCTCTAATATATAGTACATAGAGGCTGCAGGGAGAGGAGACTACAGAGTCCAGACTGCTGGAAGGTGAGGAGATCTCTCTGTCCTCTAATATATATTACATAGAGGCTGCAGGGAGAGGAGACTACAGAGTCCAGACTGCTGGGAGGTGAGGAGATGTCTCTGTCCTCTAATAACATATTACATGGAGGCTGCAGGTAGAGGAAGAGATCCTGGCGGCTGCTCTCTGGAGCCGTGGCGGTGGCCTCAGCAGTGTTTCGAATTCACACTCTGACTGAGGAGTTCAGGGGGGCGGCGAGTGCGTCACAGTCGGCTCTGCCGCGTCTGGTTTCATGTATCAGAAGACATAGAAAATTCCTTCAAATATCAGAGTTTCGGAACAATATGACTTATTACAAGGACAAGACTCAGCATGCTGCACCAGAGCATCACAGAATGGGGGGAGTAGTCCTGCGCCATCATCCCGGACAGGATCACACAGGCTAGCATTAGATACAGCAAGCAGTTTTACACATGATATGATTTGATAACGCCGACTGTATCACACATGATGGGATTAGATACAGTATACTTTTACACAATATATGAATAGATACAACAGACCGTATCACACATGACAAGATACGGTACAGAAGGGAGTATCATGCATAATAGGACTAGATTGTCCAAGACAGTATCACACATGATAGGATTAGATACAGCATCTTAGCAGACGGTATCACACAATAGGATTAGATAAAGTAGATAGTATCACATCAGAGAATTAGATACAGGAGCCAGTAATAGGATTAAATACAGCAGACAGTATTACATAGGACAGGTTTAGGTACAGCAGGCAGTATCACACAGTAGGATTAGATACAGCAGGCAGTATCACACAGTAGGATTAGATACAGCAGGCAGTATCACACAATATGATTAGATACAGTAGCTCGGCAGATAGTATAACATATGATAGGATTAAATAAAGAAGATAGTATATCACATGTTAGGATTAGATACAGCAGACAGTATCACACATGTTAGGATTAGATACAGCAGACAGTATCAAAGCGCTGGTGCGGCCTCATCTGGAATACGCAGTCCAGTTCTGGGCACCAGTCCATAGAAAGGACGCCCTGGAGCTGGAGAGAGTACAGAGGAGAGCGACTAAACTGATAAGGGGCCCGGAGGGTCTTAATTAGGAAGAAAGATTAAAAGAATTGAATTTATTTAGTCTTGAGAAGAGACGTCTAAGGGGGGACGGGATTAACCTGTACAAATATATAAATGGGCCATACAAAAAATACGGAGAAAACTGTCCCATGTAAAATGCCCTCAGAAGACAAGGGGGCGCTGCCTCCGACTGGAGAAGAAATACTTCAGTCTCCAGAAGCGTCAAAGCTTCTTTACTGTAAGAACGGTGAGTCTGTGGAATAGACGTCCTCAGGACGTGGTCACTGCAGGAACAGGGGACGGGTTTATAAAGGGTTTAGATTAATTCTTAAAAGTAAAAAACATTAATGCTCTTGGAAACGTGTAGAAATCTGAGTCTCATTTCCTTCTGGGATTCGCGTCCCCACCGATCCCTTGGTTGAACTTGATGGATTTATGGTCTTTTTTCAACCGTATTAACTATGTAAATGTGTAACTATGTATCACACATGATAGGAGCAGATACACAGCTCAAAAGACACTTTCATAGGAGACATGCAGAATTCTGGGGGCATTAGATGGACTGCAGGGGGCAGTGTTCTGGGTGTAAGTGCAGGGGGCATTAAATGGACTGCAGGGGGCAGTGTTCTGGGTGTAAGTGGATGGACATTATTTGGGGTGCATGTAATTTGAGGAACAGGTGGAGGGGTCTCAGGGGAACGGCACATACCATGCAGAAGTAGCAGCAGGAACACCAGGGACATGGTGACTGATCCTCCAGGGTGATCCGGGCTCTGAAGCTGGAGGAGAAAAGAACCTTTGTTAATGTTTGCAGAAGGAGGAGGAAGAGGAGGAGGGGAGTCTCAGACTGACACCAACAATGCAAAGGACAACACAGCTCTGTCTGCAGGGGGGGGGGTCACACTGCACAGTCTGGAGAGACGGGGTCACACTGCACAGTCTGCAGAGACGGGGGTACACTGCACAGTCTGCAGAGAAGGGGTACACTGCACAGTCTGCAGAGAAGGGGTACACTGCACATTCTGCGGAAAAGAGGGTACATTGCACAGTCTGCGGAGAAGGGGGTACACTGCACAGTCTGCGGAGAAAGGGGTACACTGCACAGTCTGCGGAGAAGGGGGTACACTGCACAGTCTGCGGAGAAGGGGGTACACTGCACAATCTGCGGAGAAGGGGGTACATTGCACAGTCTGCAGAGAAGGGGTACACTGCACATTCTGCGGAAAAGAGGGTACATTGCACAGTCTGCGGAGAAGGGGTACACTGCACAGTCTGCGGAGAAGGGGTACACTGCACAGTCTGCGGAGAAGGGGTACACTGCACAGTCTGCGGAGAAGGGGTACACTGCACAGTCTGCGGAGAAGGGGGTACACTGCACAATCTGCGGAGAAGGGGGTACATTGCACAGTCTGCAGAGAAGGGGTACACTGCACAGTCTGCAGAGAAGGGGTACACTGCACAGTCTGCGGAGAAGGGGGTACACTGCACAATCTGCGGAGAAGGGGGTACATTGCACAGTCTGCGGAGAAGGGGTACACTGCACAG
>NC_053398.1:137308595-137333595 GCF_905171765.1 Bufo bufo | reverse complement strand
CAGGGCTACGCGACGTCATGTGTCGCGTGACACATAGGGCACAACTACACTGCAACATGTGCCGCGTGACAATTTTTTGCTACTATGGCGTCGCAGTGCGACACCGTAGACTATCATTCTAAAAATTGTCGCGCGACCCATGTTGTCGTGTAACCCTAGCCTTAGTATGAGAATGGAAGGGAACGCCCCAATATTGGGAGTAGTAGTGAAAATTACAACATACCCAGATGAATATGTAGGGCTTTAATGGGGGGGGGGAAGTACTACCTTACTGTAACTGCGATATATCTGACGATGATGATGAGGGTGGTAGTAACAACTGCGGCAGATGTTTCCGCAGGGGGTTCTCCGGATTTATGTAAACAAAGCTTAATCTAGTTCTCCTATATCCTCACCATTGTTTGCTGTCAGTGAATGAGAGCACATTGACATTCAGAGGCAGTAAACCTGTACATGACTTGTGACCAGTCCTGACAACGCTCTGTGAGCTGGTAGTTTGCTACAATGTATCAGTCTGGAGTCAGGGAGCATTGTTTGGGCTGGATACAATTGTATCCATTGTAGGGATTTGCTCTGGTAGGCAGGGTAAGGCTACTTTCACACCAGCGGTTTTCTTTTCCGGCATTGAGTTCCGTCACCCTCCTAGGGGCTCAATACCGGAAAAGAACTGATCAGGCATATCCCCATGCATTCTGAATGGAGAGTAATCCGTCCAGGATGTCTTCAGTTCAGTCATTTTGACTGATCAGGACAAAGATAAAACCGTAGCATGCTACGGTTTTATCTCCGGCGAAAAAAACTGAAGACTTGCCTGAATGCCGGCATTTTTTCCCATAGGAATGTATTAGTGCCGGATTCGGCATTCAAAATACCGGAATGCCGGATCCGTCCTTCCGGCTTGCGCAGACCGGTACAAAATGTGAAAAAAGATACAAGACGGACCCGTCTGTCCGCATGACAAGCGGAGACACGGATCCGTCCTTGCAATGCATTTGTGAGACGGATCCGTCTCATAAATGCTTTCAGTCAGCGGCAGATCGGCTGATTCGGCGGGCAGTTCCGACGACAGAAATGCCCTCCGGATCACACTGCCGCAAGTGTGAAAGTAGCCTAAGCGGACGCAGTACAGAGGCAAGACCACGGTTGGTAAACAAAAGTCAGTGTTTATTCACACAAAAAAGGCAGGGAAAAAAAAACACAATACTAGGCAGAAATCCTCGTGTTAATTCACACAGCAAAAGTCCACAGAAGTCAAAGAAACATGTCACCTGGCAGTCCGCAGCAGGCTTTAGGGCGCCTGGCAGCTCTCGGCCTTGCAGTATGGCAGAACTCCTCAGCTCCCAAAACACAGAGCTCCACTATCACCTGAGATGCTGGCTGGGCATTTAAACCCCAGCCCAAAACCTGGCCTGGACGTGGGGAACAGGCACCCACCCTGCTCTTTGACAGCTCCCAATAAGAACCGGCCCAGATCGGCTTTACAGCCACACTAAAAAAAAGCACTAGCTGCGGCTGACACACAAAATAACCGGTTCTTATCTCACCGAGGCCAGAAACCTCGGTGACACGTACCTTCCGTCGATGACCTATCCTGACGCCTTAAAAAGGGGTTGTCCAAGGAAAGAAAAAGAAAGAAATAATAGTAAATGGCACGGGGGAGATGTTAAAATAAAAAAGCTATAGTTATACTCTCCGCTCTGAACCCCATGTGCACCAGTGCGGCCGCCCGATCCTCTGCTGCAGCCATGGGTGCAGAGATGACACCCTTCTATCACAAGTGAGCGCTGCAGACAATCAGACACTTACAGTATGAGGCCCTGCTGAGGCCAGTACTTGTCTGCAGCAGTCTCGTGCACCATACAGTCACATCACTGCTGCAGCCGTGGCCGCGATGACAGGAATGGCAGAAAGGAGGAGGTTTGGAATGTATTTTGGGACGATCCCTACTCAATAGGTCACGAGTAGGGTCACGAGTAGGCCTACTCAATTCTCCCCGAAGCCCATGTCAGGCTGAACACAATTACCAGGGTTCTGAGGATGTGGGGGCCATGAGGTCGGAGTTATGGCTTCTGATATTATGTCATCCACCTACTGAATGGCTTAGACCACCCGCTGGGTCAGCAGTCACCATGTCTGGAGTTTGTTCTTCATTAGTATGCCCACATGGCTTATAAGTCACAGGCCAGCGCTAAATGAAGTTTCCTCTGAGAATGCGGAGTGTCTCGCCTTTTGCAGACAGGTTGGCACCCACAGGCACAATCTGCCTAAGGCCTATTGCACACGACCGTTTTTTTACCCCCGTTTACTGGCCGTTTTTTGCGTTCCGTATACGGAACCATTCATTTCAATGGTTCCGCAGAAAAAAACGGAATGTACTCCGTATGCATTCCGTTTCCGTATTTCTGTTTTTCCATTCCGTTCAAAGATAGAACATGTCCTATTACTGCCCGCAAATCACGTTTCGTGGCTCCATTCAAGTCAATGGGTCCGCAAAAAAAAAAACTGAACACATACGCAATGTACTCCGTATGTCTTCCGTATCCGTTCCGTTTTTGCGGAACCATCTATTGAAAATGTTATGCCCAGCCCAATTTTATCTATGTAATGACTCTATACTGTACATGCCATACGGAAAAATGGAACGGAACACCGAAAAAAGACTAAAACAAAAAATGGAAAAACGGATCCGTTAAAAACAGCCCGCAAAATACTGAAAAAGCCATACGGTCGCGTGAATGAGCCCTAAGGGTGAGTTCACATCATCTTTATGGATTCCGTTATTGTTTTCCGTTATAACATGGTTATAACGGAAAATAACGGAATCCATAGGACGGAAGTCAAAACGGAAGCCTTTTAAGAGAGATTCCGTTTTGATCCGTCATAATAGACGACAGGACTTTGTTTTCCGTCTTGCATAACGGAAACCAGACGGATCCGTGATGATTCCCATAGACTTCCATTATGGGGGATCAAAATGGAATGCCTCTTAAAGGCTTCCGTTTTGACTTCCGTCTTATGGATTCCGTTATTTTCCGTTATAACGGAAAACAATACTGGACTCCATAACGGTGATGTGAACTCCCCCTGATTGGAGCCTCTATTGGGGGGCCTGTACACGGTGAGGCCGGCTGCAGCGGTACTCGCTCTTATTTTAGATGGCAGATCCAGCGGCGGGGGCGCACCATCTCCGGTCACCCTCGCTCTGCGGAAGCCCAGCCTCGGCGCTCCTTCACACCTGCACATGAAAATACAGCTCAGACACGGATCCCCCAGGCAGATCTTTGATTTTTTTTTTTTACATTTTTCTCCGCTTTCGGTTCCTTAATGTGTCCATTTTGTCCCAGATTTTACTATAAATTTATCAGTTTTTCTTATGTATTTTTATGCCTTTTGTAACGTGTCAGAAACCCAGATATCTGCACGTGTGAACTGCGAAGACACAAAACATGCATTTTTTCAATACAATCCATTGACTTCTATGGGCTAAAACTTGGATTAGGTGGAACAATGCAAAAAATGGCATGCACAAAAACAAAAAAAATATATATATTTTTTTCCCCAATAAAGCAGGCGTGACCGAGTCCTTACTGGGAGCTATCTGGACAGGGCCACTTACCAGTTTCTGCAGTAACATGAAATGTGAAAATCCATATTCTGGGTCTGAGTGACCGTAGATTGCCCTTGGCGGCTTTTCTATGGAGTCACCTTCCTTTGGCATCAACAGGCACCAGTGACATAACTCCGGCTGCCAGCCTGGTGCCAATGACACGCCATCCTGTAATCCGCACGCCCCAGATAGAATCTACAGCTGCCGAGAACGGAATCATGCTCTTACAGTACACCAGCTTAAAGGGGTTGTCCCAAAGGGGATAAGCATCTGATTGGTGGGGGCCCAACCGCTGAGAACGAGGGTCCTGAGTCCCCCAAGTGAATGAAGCTGCAAGCATGCCCGCTGCCGCTCCAAGAGATAGCCGAGCGTTTTACTTGTGATCGGTGGAAAACCCAGCGGTTGGACCCCCACCAATAAGAATCGTATCCCCTGTAATGTGAACGAAGGATACATTTCATACATCATAGGACAACCCCTTTAAGGGAAGCCATAAAAGGGGTGGTCCCATCTGGAACATTTACAGCATATAGACAGGATAAACCATACACTGCGTGCAGAATTATTAGGCAAATGAGTATTTTGACCACATCATCCTCTTTATGCATGTTGTCTTACTCCAAGCTGTATAGGCTCGAAAGCCTACTACCAATTAAGCATATTAGGTGATGTGCATCTCTGTAATGAGAAGGGGTGTGGTCTAATGACATCAACACCCTATATCAGGTGTGCATAATTATTAGGCAACTTCCTTTCCTTTGGCAAAATGGGTCAAAAGAAGGACTTGACAGGCTCAGAAAAGTCTAAAACAGTGAGATATCTTGCAGAGGGATGCAGCACTCTTAAAATTGCAAAGCTTCTGAAGCGTGATCATCGAACAATCAAGCGTTTCATTCAAAATAGTCAACAGGGTCGCAAGAAGCGTGTGGAAAAACCAAGGCGCAAAATAACTGCCCATGAACTGAGAAAAGTCAAGCGTGCAGCTGCCAAGATGCCACTTGCCACCAGTTTGGCCATATTTCAGAGCTGCAACATCACTGGAGTGCCCAAAAGCACAAGGTGTGCAATACTCATAAACATGGCCAAGGTAAGAAAGGCTGAAAGACGACCACCACTGAACAAGACACACAAGCTGAAACGTCAAGACTGGGCCAAGAAATATCTCAAGACTGATTTTTCTAAGGTTTTATGGACTGATGAAATGAGAGTGAGTCTTGATGGGCCAGATGGATGGGCCCGTGGCTGGATTGGTAAAGGGCAGAGAGCTCCAGTCCGACTCAGACGCCAGCAAGGTGGAGGTGGAGTACTGGTTTGGGCTGGTATCATCAAAGATGAGCTTGTGGGGCCTTTTCGGGTTGAGGATGGAGTCAAGCTCAACTCCCAGTCCTACTGCCAGTTTCTGGAAGACACCTTCTTCAAGCAGTGGTACAGGAAGAAGTCTGCATCCTTCAAGAAAAACATGATTTTCATGCAGGACAATGCTCTATCACACGCGTCCAAGTACTCCACAGCATGGCTGGCAAGAAAGGGTATAAAAGAAGAAAATCTAATGACATGGCCTCCTTGTTCACCTGATCTGAACCCCATTGAGAACCTGTGGTCCATCATCAAATGTGAGATTTACAAGGAAGGAAAACAGTACACCTCTCTGAACAGTGTCTGGGAGGCTGTGGTTGCTGCTGCACGCAATGTTGATGGTGAACAGATCAAAACACTGACAGAATCCATGGATGGCAGGCTTTTGAGTGTCCTTGCAAAGAAAGGTGGCTATATTGGTCACTGATTTGTTTTTGTTTTGTTTTTGAATGTCAGAAATGTATATTTGTGAATGTTGAGATGTTATATTGGTTTGACTGGTAAAAATAAATAATTGAAATGAGTATATATATATATTTTTTTAAGTTGCCTAATAATTATGCACAGTAATAGTCACCTGCACACGCAGATATCCCCCTAAAATAGCTAAAACTAAAAACAAACTAAAAACTACTTCCAAAAATATTAAGCTTTGATATTAATGAGTTTTTTGGGTTCATTGAGAACATGGTTGTTGTTCAATAATAAAATTAATCCTCAAAAATACAACTTGCCTAATAATTCTGCACTCCCTGTAAACGTCCAATAGGAGCGTGTCCCACCTCTGGAGCCCACTCTCATTTCAATAATGGGGCTCCAAAGTGATCGGAGCTTACACTGCGCATGCGCGGCCGCGCACCATTCAACGCAATGGAGAAACCTGCGCCTATTCATCCATTGGACCTTTACTGAATATCCTGTCGATATGCTATAAATGTCCAGATGGGACCACCCCTTTATTGGGGGAGATCCAGTCAAAATGACAAAAATATGGCTGCTTTCTTTCTAGAAGAGCACCACGGCTATTCATGGGTTGTGTCTGGTATTGCAGCTCAGCTCTATAAAGGGGTATTCCGGTTACAACAAGTTATCCCCTATCCGCTTGATACAGGAAAACTTGACCAGTGGGCCCCTCACCGATCACTAGAGAGGGGTCCTGTGTCCCCTCCATGCTCTGTACTTTTTCTCCAGCAGCCCCACAGAGATAACTGGCTCCACTGATTTGGGGACCCCCATTTTCTTGATTATGGGGGTCCCAGAGGTCCGAACCCCACCAATCTAACAGTTGCTTTCTATCCAGCGGATAGGATATAACTTGTCCTTACCTTAAAGTAAATGGGGTTGTGCTGCAATACCCCATGCAACCTGTGGACAGGGGTGGCGCTCTTTTTGGAAGAAGGCTGCCATGCTTTTTCTGATCCTGTACAGCCCCTTTAAGCTCTAAATGTAAAATTTGGCATCTCCATAACTTGATTTATTATTTTTTTTAATACTCTTAGTCTGCATCAAACCGTAGATAATATCCTGTCCCCACGTGGAAACAGTCAGCATGTTGCTGTTGACTGATCTATTATTCTTACAATGAATCTCTGCGCTCGTTTACGTCTTAAAGTGGCTCTCCCACATTTCTAGCGACCAACGGGACCCCCACTGACCCCCAGGATCTCAGGCCGCGTGGTAAATGGTTGTCAAATAAGCACTCCACTCGCGGTAGAAAGACTCTGTGTCGTTAAACTTTATTATCACAGGCAGAGCCGTCCTCGTTAACGGAAACGCTACTCCCCGTAATGTCCGAAACCAGGACCCTGCGCAGTGAATGTCAGGCACAGTACATTGGTGAATTCCATGGAGAACAGACACGTAGTACATAAGGCAGTTATAGTGCCGAACGTGGACAGCCTAATACCGTATACATGTGATCATACGTGTCCGTTACATATATGTCAACGCCGCAGCAACGGTCATTCCAATCAATCCAGTAATATTAACGTAAACCAGGCACGGATGTTTGCTTTACCTTGGACAGGACAGTTCCTGCTGTGCTCAGCTGCGGTGGACATCAACTTGGAGCTCTTCAGTCGTTGCAAAACCACAACTCCCAGCATCCTCTGACAGCTGCAGGCTGGGAGTTGTGGTGCAGATTTCACTGCTCCGCTGTAAAATTGGAGCTGAGCAGAGCATCTCTGTGTCGTATCCAAAGGTTAAAAATGTTGTTTTTTTTATAAATATGCTACAAAACTATCCACATAGACGTTCTCGGTGCTCTCTAAATACACAAAAATCCACATTATGGAAATAATAAATGAATAAATAATACATAAAGAATTCAGAGGAGGGTCTGGGGATTATAAATGCAACCTCTTAATTTTAGCTAAAAATTAACCTGATAATTGTAACTGTGACAGGAGAATCTGCAAAAAAAATATGATTTTTAGTCGGGGTAAAAATTTCGGAATTTTTCAACATAAATGTGCTTTGGCATGCAGTACCACCAAATGAGCTGTAGGTGGCAGACTTTCAAATGAGAGACATGATCACTGTATCTGCCATCTAGCCTTATTAGAAGTACAGGTGGACAGAATGGAAAAGATTGAGAGGGCAAGGTGGTGGTGCGATGACTTAGGCCTCTTTCACAAGAGCATGTCCGGATAAGGTCCGGATGCGTTGCGGCAAACTCGCGCGAGTAGGTACCTAATTGCTGTCAGTTTTGACTGCGATTGCGTTCCGTTGTTCAGTTTTTATCGCGCGGGTGCAATGCGTTTTGCACGCGCGTGATAAAAAACTGAATGTGGTACCCAGACCCGAACTTCTTCACAGAAGTTCAGGTTTGGGTTCAAGGTTGTGTAGATTGTATTATTTTCCCTTACAACATGGAATACAGTATGCTAAGTAAAATAGGGCTTGAGGGGTTAAAAAAATAAAAAATAATTTAACTTAATCCACTTGTTCCCGCAGCCGGCATCTCTTCTGTCTTCATCTGTGAGGAAAAGGACCTTTAATGACGTCACTACGCTCATCACATGGTCCATCACATGATCCATCACCATGGTGATGGATCATGTGACGGACCATGTGATGATCGCAGTGACGTCATCAAAGGTCCTTTTCCTCATAGATGAAGATTCAGTGCGGGTGCAATGCGTGCAAGCTCTATTTTTATAGAAGTGAATGGGGCTGCGTGAAAATCGCAAGCATCCGCAAGAAGTGCGGATGCGGTGCGATTTTCACGCACGGTTGCTAGGAGACGATCGGGATGGGGACCCGATCATTATTATTTTCCCTTATAACATGGTTATAAGGGAAAATAATAGCATTCTGAATAGAGAATGCTAAGTAAAATAGGGCTGGAGGGGTTAAAAAAAATAATAATAATTTAACTCACCTTAATCCATTTGTTCGTGCAGCCGGAATCTCTTCTGTCTTCATCTGTGAGGAATAGGACCTTTGATGACGTCACTATGCTCATCACATGGTCCGTCACATGATCCATCACATGGTAAAAGATCATGTGATGGACCATGTGATGAGCGCAGTGACGTCATCAAAGGTCCTATTCCTCAAAGAAGAAGACAGAAGAGATGCCGGCTGCGCGAACAAGTGGATTAAGGTGAGTTAAATTATTTGATCTTTTTTTTTAACCCCTCCAGCGCTATTGTACTATGCATTCTGTATTCAGAATGCTATTATTTTCCCTTATAACTATGTTATAAGGGGAAATAATACAATCTACACAACCTTGAACCCAAACCCGAACTTCTGTGAAGAAGTTCGGGTCTGGGTACCACATTCAGGTTTTTTATCACGCACGTGCAAAACGCATTGCACCCACGCAATAAAAACTGAACAACGGAACGCAATCGCAGTCAAAACTGACAGCAATTGGGTACCTACTCGCGCGCATGACCTTATCCGGACACGCTCGTGTGAAAGAGGCCTAAGACTAGTTTACTTAAAGGGGTTATCCGGGAATTTCAATCATATCAAATTCCCGGATAACTCCTTTAAGGCAGCTGCCAATAAGCAATTGCCAATTCTATATGGTAAACCTAATGAGTAGTACTAAAAAAAATCCATATAAAACCCACATGATTGACAGACCTAAAAAAAATTGGGGGTTTTATTTAGACAATCATTTTTTGTTAGAATATGCCCCAAAAAAAAGTGAACAAAAGCGATCAGTTGTGATCTGTTGGTGATTCCGGTAACAAGTGCTCAATTTTCCTGCAGCACCGCCACAGGTAAGCGGAGGTATTACAGGCTAGTATGACGCATGGACACACTGGGTCCTCCAGAGAGAAGAGACGCTCTATGTACCCACATTTTACAATTGGTGGCAGTTCCCAATGGAGGACCGCCCTAAATTAAAGGGGTTATTGCATGAAAGTAATCACCTATCTATATAGGTGATAAATAATGGATTGTGGGGGTGATCTGACCACAGGGACCCCCTGGCGATCCCAAGAATGGAAGATCTCGAGTCTCTCCTTCATGTCAGACAATAGACTGTGCTCCATCAGTCCCATAGAAGTGAACAGAGCGGCGGACGGACATGCGCTATCGGACTGATCGATCTAACCATGAGGTTACCCCATGAAGCAGGGAGTCTCCCTCACGGCAGGAAACCATAGGAGACACATGGTGAACGCCAGGATTGCCGTATCCTCCGCCGCCACAGATGACATAGAGGAGACGCCGCTAAGAGAAGAATATGAGTTTTAATAATTAAGCAGCGCGGTATAAATTATTCATCGCTAAACTTTTTTTTTTTTTTTCTGCCTGTCGAAATCTTAAAGTGACCTCTCATGGTAAAAGACAATGTGGGGGCGTTCTGTCAGCATGCAAAAGGAGGAGGGGGGGGGGGAGTTATAATGCTGGGTGCGGTCATTCTTAGCCGCCCCATGTCTTTAAAGGGAACGTTCGTATGCAAATTATTTCAGTGTGACAACAGAGGGCGGTACCATGCGAGTTATTGATTGGCTATTGATGGGTCAGAAAAAAAAAAAAAACAGTGCCACTCTTGTGTGCGGTATTACAGCTCAGCCCCATTCACTTTGACAGGGTATTACCGTAATACTTTTTTGGTGTCACATTTCAAAAGTGGGCGGGGTCTTGTAAACTAATTTATATATGCCGCATTTTCTACGGGTGATTTGACATGTATGCATTGTATCCCCCTCCCTTCAATTTCTATTGAATGACACCTTCAGATAATCAAGGTGGCATGTCTTCTTTAAAAGGGGCCACCGACCTCATGGATTCCACACCAGGTGGTCAGGACTATGGAAGCAGATGGGAAGGCTGTGCTACATGGTTTCTGAAAGCTCCTTATGGGGGCTGTGGACACGGTGTAGCAAAGCCCCCCTGGCTATTTGCGTAGTTTTGGCCACCGTACCCAAGTGGGATGGGGATCAGGGGACCCCCGGGTATGCAAACAAATCTGTGCCCCTCCAGCTTACCTATACTCAGTGGGGTTATGTATAAAACGTGCACCATTGAGCTGATCACAAAGTGTCCCCTCACTAAGACCCCCGGCGATCGGCTGTAATCTGTGAGGCAACCTGTTAGTAAATGTTTAGTTTTTATACAGCGCCACCACAGGGGAAGTTAAGCATTACACTCTGCCCATTCAAACCAGGGATGCTCAACCTGCGGCAATCTAGCTGTTGTAAAACTACAACTCCCACCAGGCCCTGCTGTAGGCTGTCTGGGCATGCTGGGAGTTGTAGTTTTGCAACAACTGGAGGGCCGCAGGTTGGGCATCCCTGATTTACACCAATGGGTAATGCAGGACAGAGCAAGAGACTCTCTTTGTACCCGTTCTCCCGACAGAAGACCCAACTTCTATTACCTAAAATAGGATAACTAAACTGGATAACCCCTTTAAAGGCTGTATACACCTTTTGGGGCAGTTTTTTTTTTATTACATTGTATTAATTTTGAGTTAAAAATCTTTTTTTCAATTGGTCTTTATTAAAAATGTTGAGCCCCTTTCTCTGTACAGCCTTGAGATTTTCTAGTAGCAGGCTCTGTATTTTCAATCTGTTCCATCAGGGAGTCATAAAAAAAAAAATTCCACCGAAGATAAACATAGCCTTTAAGACCTGAGTCTATATGGCACAGAAGACATTACAGCTCAGTCTCAAGACATTATACACCTATATTGCTATGAATATTATAGGAGATATACAGAACATACAGTATATATAAACCTCTGTAATTCGTGCCGTCTCCGACTACAATTAACCTGTACATTTTGCATTGACCTGCTTGTCAGCCTCAGGCCTGGTTCACACCATCTTTTTTACAAATATTGTGGGTCGTATTTATGGAGTACTGTTTGGAGGTGTCACCAAAGGCCAATCTATGGGGGTTCGACAGCTGGGACTCCATCAATCCTGAGCATGAAGCGGCCGAGTGTGCATGTACTGTATGGGAAACACCCCCCACCCCCACGATACATCCTGTGTGAATCAGGCCTTAGTCTGATGGCGTTATGGCACAGAGGAGACTGGTTAATGGAAGACAGGACCATTCAGAAGGAAGCAGAGTAATGGTGGACCCACCGGTGGTGACTCTTTATGAGAACCTCCACCAATACGACATATGGACAATTCCTTTAAAAAGCAATCATCAGCAGGATCAACTCCATTAAACTAGGCATACTTTCTACCAGGGTTGATCCTGCTAATTAAAACAATGCCTGTCTTGTGAAAATAGGTGGCGGCGTTCCTGAGAAAAAAAAGGCCTTTATTTGTTATGCAAATGAGGGCTTCAGTGCACTGGGGGTGGGGCCAGCACTGAAGCGCTCATTTGCATAAAGATTAAAAGTCTTTTTTTCTCTGGAAAACCGTCACCATTTTTCCAAGACAGGAATCATTTTAATGAGGAGAATCAAGTATGCGTCTGCTTTAATGGGGTTGGTCCTGCTGACAGGTGCCCTTCTGAATATTTCGATTTCACTTTGTGTTTTATTTCTTTTCAAGACCTCTGCTTGCTGTAACGCAGCACAGTCATTACATCTGAGCATGCCCTGGTGGAAGCGCATTGATACAAACACTGATTACATGAATGCTTCTATTCATTGACAATAAGCAGAGATCTTGAACATTAGAAAGTCGCAGATAATTATTTTCCCTGCCTGTGACTGAATGGGTTTGGGTACTATGTCACATAAAACACAATGGAAGACGAATTTTGGACCTTCAATGGGACCCCAAAACAGACTATAATCTACGGGTCCCACTATACACAAGGCCTTCTGGATTATTATGTTGCCCATAGCATCCAATCACAGTGCAGCTCTCTTTTCTGATAGCGCTCTTGAAATATGAAAGCTACGTTGTGATTGGTTGCTATGAGCAACAACAGCAGTTTTTCAAACTGTGCCCCCCTTAGGTACCAGTCATAACAAAGAGGCACAACATGGCAGACGCCTGCAGGGCCCTGTGTACGGCCTTGTTCCCTTAGCAACCAATCACAGAGCAGCTTTTATTGCGTATACTGCTCTTGAAATATGGAAGCTGCACTGTGATTGGTTGCGATACGCAGTTTTGCCTTTTAAACCATTTTGACAAATGTGCCCTCTTGGCAACAGCGATAACAAAGAGGCACAACATGGCAGACGCCAACAGGACCCTGTGTAAGGCCTCGTTCCCATGAACTCTGAAAGTGAACTTTGACTGATTGTTATGGGCGACAAGGACATATGGGGTCATTTATCAAAATGGTGTAAAGTAGAACTGGTTTAGTTGCCCATAGCAACCAATCAGATTCCACCTTTCATTTCCCAAAGGAGCTGTCAAAAAAAGGGTGGAATCTGATTGGTTGCTATGGGCAACTAAGCCAGTTCTACTTTACACCAGTTTGATAAATGACCCCAATAGTCCTATGAGACTGGTCCACTTTTCCAACAAACAAAATGGCTGCTGCCATTAAACCAAGGGTGGGAAAAACGGGTTCTAAAGGGTTAGGGAATATATGGACCAAATAACTGAGCTAGTCCAGTGCTGTAACTACTGATATACTGAGAATTATCAAAATGGTGTCCTCACGTTAGACAGTTTCCTCCACCGAACCTCCATTATTGGTTAGGGCAGAGAGGTGCTGTGCTCTGTGGGCACAACCATGGGAAACATAAGCACCTTAGCGGTTGCTAACGGCCACCATCTAACTTTTAGGGGGCTGTCTCCCCCACAGGAGTTTCCTTGGGGGGCAATCTGACCCATAGTTTTGTGAGCTACTACTGGTACCGCTGAATGTAACCTGTGAATCATGAGGGGGACCCGAAATAATACTCCAGGATTCGAAAAAGACGGCTGCTTTCTTCCAAAAACAACGCCACACCTGTCGGCGGGTTCTTTGCGGTATTACATCTCAGCCGTATTCACGTCAATGGAGCTGAACTGCAATACCAGACACAACCCATGGATAGGCGCGGCGTTCATTTTGGAAGAATGTCCCTGTTAAAGGGGTTTTCTGAGACTTTAATACTGATGAGTAGGGATGAGCGAATCGACTTCGGATATAACATCCGAAGTCGATTCGCATAAAACTTCATTTCAATACTGAACGGAGCGAGCTCTCCGTATAGTATTAGAATGTATTGGCTCCAATGAGCCGAAGTTATTACTTCGCTAAGTCTCGCGAGACTTCGCATAATAACTTCAGAAATTGATTTATACTGTAAAAAAAAAAAAAAACATTTCCCGAACTCGGGTTCGGTAGGAAAAAGCACCAGCCTATGTGCGCTCCCACGGTCCCGGTCACCAGAAAGGCCGATGCTTTTTCCTATAGTGTGCAAGCACGACCACCACTGATGGATTGCAGGGTGGTCGTAACCATGGAAACGAGCAGTGTATAATGTGATGGAAAAATTAATCAAGCCAGCAAAGGAGGCAATATGGACAATCACAATACATTAGTAAGTGGCTTGTAAAAACTTTCTCTACATGATAAATGCCACTTGCTGAAGTGAGACAACCCCTTTAAGTCTCGGAAAACCCTTTTAACCATACTGTAGACAAGGAATCCAAAATTATACTTTGGGGTTCACTCAGAAATCTACTTGCACTCATCCCATTGAGCCCCATTTCTAAATCCCCTCTCCTATGTTAGAGTTACATACGGTCACAACCAACGACGAAGTTCTGAACACGAAAGCATCAGGCATCAAATCACCTGCCGATAATGGCGTGCTATGTGGTCACATCAGGCATAGGTCGCAACATTAAAATTTAAAGGGGCATAGCGGTAAACAATAATTTTTTTTTTGGGGGGGGCAGGTAGGAATAACTCTTTTTTGGGGAGTTTTGCGATCACACTACTGTTCTATCTAGGTGGTGTGAGGATATAAAACTGCTACTACCCGCCAGGACGGTAAATTATGGAATATTTCCCAGGTCGCTTGTGATGCCTCTACCATTGTATTGCTTGAGGATTGCCATCACCCAGCATTTGCGTCTCTGGGAAGCGATTTAATTCTTATATAACGAGCCCCGCGTATAGCTGTGCCAGGCTGGCGTTATAAGGAAGACTGCAAGTCTCAAGGCTATGATAAGGTTCCACCTCGTACATAGGTTAGATATAGTCATCTAGCTGGAAATCCTGCCGACGGCTGGGAAGAAGGAATCTCCTGGAAAGGCAACGCACAAAGACACAGCAGGCATGCAGACGCACTTGCTCTCTACAGCGCGCAGACCATTTAGCTGCCTGCCGGGGTCAGTATGCGCCTTGCAATGAAATGGTTAACACTGTGGATTTAAGGATCTAGCGGTGCAAGTGCAAACAGAAAAGATGGCATTTCATGGGGGGAACCGATCAAGCAATCTTCTGAACCCAAATCATGCAGGACCTAAAGTAAAAACATGAAAGTTACGGAGGGAAAGGGTTAATCTTCACAGAAAGGAGAAGCTACAGAGAAAGGTAACTGGGATCCTCCGGAAGAGCAGCGAGCTTGGCAGATGGGATGGTAAATCTGGATTAGAAGGTTGGATCCATCAGCAGCAGGTTCCAGAATAGGTCAATGCACAAAATACAGTCATGTTACCCCGTGACCGGTCCTCCTGCTGGGTGCCAGGTCTGCAGAAACCAAATGTTTGGCCATGTGCAAGGAAAAAAAAATATCTACTTCAGGGTGAGAAGATGTGAGCTCATGAAAGTTTGACCACGCAAACAGCCAGTATGATAGCAATCAGAAGGACGGCACTGAAGACCACCCCGGCCAAAAGTTTACTCAGGTCGCAAATAGACTTGTTCTCTTCTGCAGATATGGTGCCAGGAGACGATGCCCCTCCGCTGGTGGCACACTTGAGTTCTGCCCCTGGGTTCTGCTTGGCTTCCACAGTCCACTGAGGAACGCCGACTTTCATTTCCATCTCGTGCATCATCTCGTCGACTTGTTTGATCTCATTCTCCAGGTCCTTGAGGTCCATGACATCTATATTGTGCTCGCCGTCGTATTTCATGTTCTGAACGCTCATGGCCCTCGCTGCCACCCCTGAGGTACCGCCGCTCATGCCAGTCTGTATGATGTGCTTTTTGGGTATATTCAATGGGAACTCTTGACCAAGCTCTAGGGCTCTTCTCATGTCCGTCTCGAGGAGGTCCATACAGGTGGAGAATATGACCCATAGCCTCTCAAACTCAGCCTTGTCTTCTTTGCTGAGACTGTTGTCCTTGAGAGTGCTGGTCAACTTGTTCCTGTTGGCCACCGCTAACTCCTGGGCTTTCTGTCGAGTCTTCTTCAACTCCTCCCGAAGGTTCTGGGAGTCGGCAGTGCCACCTATGGTGAGCACCAGGTGCCTGTAGCATGCCGTCACCCTATTCAGGGCATCCAGTAATGCCTTGCACTCTTCCTTCAACATCTCCTCTAAGGAACCTTGCAATCCCAACTGATAAGGAGACTGGTGGAATCCTCAAAGAATACCAAGGGGACAGGACTCCACCAGGAACATCCTTATAGGAATATCCTTGGGAAACTCAAGAAGTTTTGCATCTCTTGGCACTGGAAGAACGCAGTAGTCTGTGCAAACCATGCATTATCTGGAAGTCAAACTCCGGAGAAGATACATTTTTCTAAGTTATGCAGAAGAAGAAAATGAACGTCTCCAGATAAAAGTTCAGTTCCCTCATTGTTTCATGGCTCTAGAAATCAAATTACCAAATCTCTATAGGTTCCTCTGGAGTTTTAATTTAGTATGAGTCTACAAATATGTCTCGTATCCATCGGATGTATTCCATCCTCAGGTCTTCATTCCTGTATCCAGCTCCATAAAAATCCAGAGTCCCTGGCAGCAGCCTCCTGGTACTCAGCAGGGAGCTGTCCATGCATCCTGCTCTTAGCTCTGCAAAGCCTGGAATAGCCACCACCTGCAGGAGTCACGTGAGGTCAACACATTGAAGGGAGGGGGGACATGTGACCCAATGTTACTCTGCAGCCACCATCTTTGCTAAGGGCAAAGAGGTGCTTAATCAACGTTTGACTTCAAATGCTAAAGACATTGTGTAGGCTTTGTGAATGGATAATATAGGACTCTTCACATAAAAATGCCTTAAATTTCACTTTCCTCAATTTGGCTTTAAAAATAATCCCCCCCCTACTCGCATTGCACAGACTTACGCACTACTAGGTACAATTTGTGTATTTCACTTTAAATGCATGTTGCGACTAATTGCTGCTATGATAGAGGTGCTGAGGAAAATACTTGACTTTCATCTATTTTCAGTCAACATGAAGGATTCAGTTTTCCAGAATCAAAGATGGCCGCCGGCATTTGCGTGTCAGTGACGTTTCCGCCTCGTCGCCCACTAGAGCGCCGATCTTTTAAAGTCCCGCCCCTGTCTCCTTAGGATTAGCTAGTAGGAGCGTCAGTCACAGTGAGGCGAGTGTTGATTGGCTGCCTTCAGTGTTGATCGTCAAGCTCTGCTCTGTGCTCCAGAGAAGTGGGGTAAAGGAGAGCGGCTGCTGCTGAGGAGGAGGAGTGGGTAGCGGTATGTCCCCCCGCTGAGTGAGTACTGGAACTTTCATTCCGTCTGTAGGTGAGGGGGGTTTCTACTCTCCGTGGGACCTGTTCACTTTAAGGACCCCCCCCCCCCTCCCCTGTGTGACAGGGTGCAAGGACGGTCACAGGGCCCCACTCTGGGAAGGAGCCACGATTGTGAAGCTCCTGGTGGCAGGGCATGAGGTGGACACCTGGTTCTTGTGACCCTGGTCACATGATGCCACTTTTCTGTCATTTTTGTGTTGCAGTTTTATTAATTTTTTTATTTAATTTTTTTAACTTTTTCTGTCCATGTTAAAGTTAAAAGAATACTTTTTACCCCCTGGTGGAGTTCCCCTTTAAATTAAACATGGCTGCCAACCCTAATGATCAGAGAAGGGGCTGCGGTGCCCGTATGAACGTTGAGGGCCCCAGCACACAGCTCCCTGTGAATGTGAGATTGTAGGGGGTGATATTGGGGTTCAGGGTGGTGGTCCCTCGCACGCGGGGGCGCTGTCGGTATTAGTGGTTCTGGCAGAAGACGTCGTCCCTTAGATTAGTTGGCGGCTCACGCTGGAGATTTCTCAATTTCAAGACTTTGCCGAGAGGGAATTCCCTTTCTCACCAGCTGATCACATGTGAGGACAGAGTCCCCCCGTCCCCCCCCCCCTCACTCTCTTCACGTAATCCGCTACCTGCTGTGTGCATGATGCCACAGGAGCGGCCTTTCTTCACACGTCAGTGTTTCACGGACAGCACGCGTAATCAGACATCAGTGTTTTAGCGTGGTCCGTGGGTCAGTGTTGTCAGCACCGCTGCGCGCTCTATTTTGTCCGTGTTCACGGATCCATCACGTCCATGATAGTCTATGGGTCTGTGAAAACCACGGATGCCATCACGGATCATTAAGAAGAGATGCTTTGAAAATTATTTCTCAGCTGTGCAGGGTCAGTGAAACACGGATGCAACACGGACAGCAAAAAAACGGACACACGGATCCTTCACGGATGCATCACTGACCACCTGCTCACGGATTTGAGCACGGACACAGACGTGTGAAGGAGGCTTTAGACAGGGGCGGACTGGAAACTTAAAGTGGCCCTGGAAAAAATACTAAATGTGGCCCGTTTTGTTTTTTCGGTCCAAATTGATGGAAGATAGGGCCAGCTATACCGTATTGTGGCACATTATACCGCCCAACAGAGTCCGTCACAGAATACAGCCCTAAAAACTTCCACTGGCCGGCCATGAGGAGGGCTCAGGCGGCCCCCTGGGCATCGGCCCACCGGGAAACTTTCCTGTAAGGTCTATGGCCAATCCGCCCCTGGACTTAGATATTGTTATAGGGTGATACAGTGCCCATATATATAGGGTAATATAGTGCCACACACTGCCCATGTATAGTGTAATATAGGCCCTTACAGTGCCCATATATAGTGTGTAATATAGTGCCATACAGTGCCTATATATATAATTAGTGTGTAATAGAGGGCCATACAGTGCCCATATATATAGGGTAATGTAGTGCCACACACTGCCCATGTATAGTGTAATAGAGGCCCATACAGTGCCCATATATATATAAGGTAATATAGTGCCACACACTGCCCATGTATAGTGTAATAGAGGCCCATACAGTGCCCATATGATGGTGTACTATTGTGCCATACTGTAGCCATGTAGAGTCTCATTAGTGCCATACAGTGCTCTTATAAAAATGTGCCATGCGGTTAGTGTTGGACATGTGGTGCCAGCCTGGTGCCTATGTAAATAGTGCCGTACAGTGTGTCATTCATGCCAGACTCTACCTCGCTATTCTGTGCCAGGCCCGTGTGATTTGTGCCATACAGCGCCTCTGTAGCTGCATGTGGCACCATACAGTTTGTGTTGTGTAGTGCCCTACAGTACATCAGAGCGACACCCGCCCCTCCGTCTTCAGCACTGCTGGCTATCCTCCTGGGTGACGCCCCCTCATGGCGGCCATTACAGTACCCATAGTTATCCTCACTGAGCTTCCTACAGGCCCTCAATGGCATATGGTTTGTCTACTGCTAGGCACCCTGTTATCCATGTGTCAGTCTACACTGCCATTCTGGAATTCTATTCCTGAATTAGGAAGTTCTGTATGATGAACCGCTTGAAGTGACGGCGGTATACGATGCCCCTTGGGGTGGCTCCGTCTCGTTGCATCTCATCCTTGATTTTATGAACCGTTCTATTCAAGTGTAAAATATTCAGGTTTTTTTTTATTTATTTTTTTATTCTTTTTGTCAAATGGGTCAGCTCTGCCGCGGTGCAGGGGATTCTGGGAGTTCAGGGTGTGAATAATTTATCCCTTGTTTGTGCTGTGCCAAGGGGGGCGCATCTAAAGTGCAGCCTTTAATGGGTCATCCTCCTCGCGCTGCCAGGGCGTCTCCTCGGACTGTACATCCGTGTCTAGCGGTATGAGATCCTGTCTTGGCCCCTAGTCCTCCTTTGGTGCAGCTTCTGACCCCAGGGACCCCCACTGATTACTAGAAGGAGGGGGGGGTCCTGTGGTTCCCAGTATGAAAGGATTAGCAGTCCTCTGCTGCTGGTCCTGTGGCCCCCAGTATGAAAGGAGTAGCGGTCCTCTGCTGCTGGTCCTGTGGCCCCCAGTATGAAAGGAGCAGCAGTCCTCTGCTGCTGGTCCTGTGGCCCCCAGTATGAAAGGAGCAGCACTCATCTCCTGCTGGTCCTGTGGCCCCCAGTATGAAAGGAGCAGCAGTCCTCTGCTGCTGGTCCTGTGGCCCCCAGTATGAAAGGAGCAGCAGTCCTCTGCTGCTGGTCCTGTGGCCCCCAGTATGAAAGGAGCAGCACTCATCTCCTGCTGGTCCTGTGGCTCCCAGTATGAAAGGAGCAGCACTCATCTCCTGCTGGTCCTGTGGCCCCCAGTATGAAAGGAGCAGCACTCATCTCCTGCTGGTCCTGTGGCCCCCAGTATGAAAGGAGCAGCACTCATCTCCTGCTGGTCCTGTGGCCCCCAGTATGAAAGGAGCAGCAATCCTCTCCTGCTGGTCCTGTGGCCCCCAGTATGAAAGGAGCAGCAATCCTCTCCTGCTGGTCCTGTGGCCCCCAGTATGAAAGGAGCAGCACTCATCTCCTGCTGGTCCTGTGGCCCCCAGTATGAAAGGAGCAGCACTCATCTCCTGCTGGTGGAATCGTTAAATCTGCGAGGAGATAACATGTTAAAAAAAGAAAGGATAGTTTATGATAATTGGGGGAGAAAGGATTGTTTTTATCAAATTATGGAGTCAATGGTTTAAGAATTTATAGGGGAGAAGAATGAGAAAAGATTGAATATAATTTTTATTTTATTTATTTTTTGTTCCTTCACCGCTCTCTCTCCATGGGCTGCGGGTGGGTCGGGTACTCGGGGTTGTTTAATTATTTTTTTTTTTTTATTATAAAAAATATATTATATGCGATCGCCGCGGAGGTTAACAGAAGAAGCTTTTTCTTCCTTCCATCTCTCTAAATGACTGTGACGGTTAACCCTTCGCTTCCTGCGGCTGCCCAACCGTAGAGACTCAGTGACTGATAATTTCTAAAAAAATAAAATAAAATCAGGGTGCATCCTGGGCCTGTTTTAATTGGGGTCATGGCGTCAGCGGCTAGAATTTGTCCCCATTCTTTGTGACAGCTGCGCTCGTGTCGGCGGTAAGAGGCTTACAGCTAGTTATTTGTCATCTGTAATCTCCTCGCCCAAAAACAAAAGGCCGATCAACCAAATAACCTACTCCCCCCGGCCATCTGCTCCGCCGCAAACGGAAGGGAATCGCCCCCAGTTTTATTTTGCATCATTACAGAAGATTTCCCTTCATCAGATGCCAGTCTAGCCTGGCGTGCGGCTGTGTGCACCTGCCTGCCATCCGTCTCCCAGCGGGACCTTGTGAAGGGGCGGTGTTAATGCACATTTTGCATTTTTGGGGTATGCACCTGGGCAGAATGGGGCGGGGCTTGCAAAAGTCCCCCAATTTTGGAACTCAGATGTTGGGAAAGGGATATCCCCATCATAGACCTTTAGCATGTAACATAAGTGCCTGATACATGTAGGTCCCACCAATACGGGGGTCCCCTGAACCCCCTAAATGGAGAGGTGGCTCCCTCTCTCTGTTTACTTCTCTGGGAGTTAAAGGGGGTACTCCCATCAGATATCGCTAGGAGATGCCACCAATGTCAGATAGGTGCGGGTCTCACCTCTGGGACTTGCTATTATTTTCACATTGGGGGCCCAACCTGAAGGAGAGCACATGCGCGGCATGCTCTCCATTTATCACTATGGTAGTTCCAAAAATAGCCGAATGAGCATGCTCAGCTCTTTTTGGAAGTCCCTGGACAGCGCGCCGCCATGGCTATTTTTGGGGCTCCCATAGTGGTGAAGTGAGGGTGCCCCCCGCATGCATGATATGGGCACATATTGGAGATAGGTGGGACCCACACCTATCTGACATAGGTGGCACATCCTAGCAAGAGGTGACCCCCCCCCCCCCCATAGAAGTGGATGTAGAGAGATGCGGATGTGCACAACTGAATCTCCATTCATTCTCAGCGTGAATGACTGACTCACTAGGCGAAATGGGGGTTCGAGGGGCCCCGTTTGTGGAGAGGGGTGCCTGTCCCTGTGGATCCACTTTAGGGAATAAATAGGGTATTATTATCCTGTTGGTTTTGCAAAATTCTAAATTTGATTGAGCAGAAATCCCCCCCCGAGCACGCCTACTGGTACACCCCACCAATAATATGGGGTAACCGCCCGCCCTTGTATTACCTTGATGTGTTCCCCCATACGGCAGACGTTTAGCAAGTACAGAGAAGGAAATGACCCCGAAGATCTTATAGACTGGGACCCCAGGTCCTTAAACTTTTAATTTGCCTTAAATTCACATTTTACAGACCAATCAGAGCACTGGAAAATAACTTGCCCTGTATGCTCCTCCCCCTAGGAGCCCACTCAGCAGCGCAGAGCAGGATCCCATTATACACGAAGAGTGGATGGGGCACTTCAGGGGTTCACTAGGTGGGTGCAGCTGTGCCCTAACTTACAGTGATCCTGTCCGGGCAGGAGTGCCCCTTTAAGCTTTTCAGACATTTCTTGCGCAGTGTTTTTTCTTCTACGGAAGTCTCTTTGCAAACACAAGAAAAATCAATGATCAGTCCAATACGTAAATCACTAACCGTCGTTTAGTCTTAAGTGCAGGCAAAGTCCCAGCAGTGCAAGGAGGGAGGGGTGCCAAATAAACTCGGGGTGGTGCGGGTAATGAGGCGGTGTTCTGCAGAGCAAGCACTCCATTAAAGAGTCATTCATTGTAAGGTGGAATCTCATGCATTGATCTTTCTATGTAGCGCTGGGTCAAAGCTGAAAGGCATTGTGGGAGATGTAGTGCTTACATTGCATGGTGGGGGGGGGCATCGTGCCCAGTGTGGGCATGGTAGGGGTGGCGTTTTTTACCATATGTTTATAGGGCCCACTTGCATTCCTGGCTATATCGTATGGCTTTAGGGGCACGGTGGAGGTGGAGTGCCTGTTGGCGGTACATAGGGGCAGTGTGTTTTACCGTAGCGCCCATAGTTTTCCACTTGCAGCCCTGGCTGTGGTAGGCCTGGTGTGGGCAAAGTGCCCTTTGGCTGACTGCTGGGGGGAGGCGTGGCCTGGGTGGTGGTGGCCACGGCAGGCCCTTTAGTAAGTAGAAGTCCCCGATCCCCTGCGGCCGGGCTGAGGGATCAGTAGATCTCATTCGCCTCCTGGTAGCAGCATAATCTCTTATAATTCAGCTGTCGGGACCCCTCGTGCTGGTATATAGGGGGTCACCGCCGCACTATGCACAAATCCCTGACGGTCTTCTTTATCCCTGGCTTCCCAGGAACGTAATACCCCCGTGTAATTAAGAAGATATGGGGGAGCAGACATGACCGAGATCCCTTATCTGCTGTCCGGCGGCTCCAAGAACTGACAGTCCTTATGGCTTTATATGATGAGGACATCCAGAACAACGATTTCTACCTGACTATCCAGAAACAGAGGCCGGACCTGATCAACAAAGCTGCAGAGGTCCACGGCATTGTGAGTACAACTGGGGCGGCACAGAGTATTACTGGGTATCAGTATTGGCCACTTACTAGAAGCAGTATTATAGCAGTTATATTCTTGTGTATATAGGAGCAGTATTATAGCAGTTATATTCTTGTACATAGGAGCAGTATTATAGTAGTTATATTCTTGTATATAGGAGGCAGTATTATAGTAGTTATATTCTTGTATATAGGAGGCAGTATTATAGTAGTTATATTCTTGTATATAGGAGGCAGTATTATAGTAGTTATATTCTTGTACATAGGAGTAGTATTATAGTAGTTATATTCTTGTACATAGAAGCAGTATTATAGTAGTTATATTCTTGTACATAGGAGGCAGTATTATAGTAGTTATATTCTTGTATATAGGAGGCAGTATTATAGTAGTTATATTCTTATACATAGGAGCAGTATTATAGTAGTTATATTCTTATACATAGGAGCAGTATTATAGTAGTTATATTCTTGTACATAGGAGCAGTATTATAGTAGTTATATTCTTGTACATAGGAGGCAGTATTATAGCAGTTATATTCTTGTATATAGGAGGCAGTATTATAGTAGTTATATTCTTATACATAGGAGCAGTATTATAGTAGTTATATTCTTATACATAGGAGCAGTATTATAGTAGTTATATTCTTATACATAGGAGCAGTATTATAGTAGTTATATTCTTGTACATAGGAGCAGTATTATAGTAGTTATATTCTTGTACACAGGAGCAGTATTATAGTAGTTATATTCTTGTACATAGGAGCAGTATTATAGTAGTTATATTCTTGCACATAGGAGCAGTATTATAGTAGTTATATTCTTGTACATAGGAGCAGTATTATAGTAGTTATATTCTTGTACATAGGAGCAGTATTATAGTAGTTATATTCTTGTACACAGTAGCAGTATTATAGTAGTTATATTCTTGTACATAGGAGCAGTATTATAGTAGTTATATTCTTGTACACAGTAGCAGTATTATAGTAGTTATATTCTATACTTGCACAAATAACACACAGAGTGAAATTAGCGCTCCATTGAGTTTGTCTCCAGCTGAGGACTTGATCTCATTGCTGTTTTACAGTGTTGGCAGCACATCGTTGTCATGCACATTGTAGAATGGTCTTCTGAATTCTTTCTAGTGTAGTGACTACATTTTCCCCTGATCTTTGCCATTCAGACCTGTCATTTTTCACCTGCTACTCCTTTTTATCCATCTTCAATATTAATTGCTTGCCATATAATTATGTTATGGTTGCCCTTTAAATTTAGAGTTAATTGATTGCCCCCCTCCATGCTCCATTTAACTGCACAGCTGGGCGAGCCGTGAGAGCATCATTTCCTGGCTGTTATAATATTTCATTTTCAGTCACAGGAAGGAAAAGCACCGTAATGAAATAATGAGCCGGGAGGGGTTAATATACAGCAGAGTGTAGCAGCGGGGAGCTGACCTTCTGTACGCCATTTGTGCTCTTCTCTGTGGATCATCAGAGGTCTTCTTCCTGCTACCGTCAAACTTCTGGTCACTTTTTCCTCTAGGTGGCGCCCTCTGTATTCTTTATCTTGCCTCGTTCAGGTCCAAGCGCCACCTAGACGATGAAACATGTACCTGAGTTTTTAGGGTTTCACACAGACATTAGTGTTCTGCGGAGGGGAAATAAGGCTTGTTATCTAAAGAAGTATAGCTCAGACTTGAAGTTTAGCCACATGTTCACACAGAACCTCAACCATTGCAATAGGGGGGGTCTGAGAGCAGTACAGGATAAGTAATGTAATGTATGTATAGTGAGTGCAGCTCTGGAGTATAATGCAGGATGTAACTCAGGATCAGTACAGGATAAGTAATGTAATGTATGTACACAGTGACTGCACCAGCAGAATAGTGAGTGCAGCTCTGGAGTATAATACAGGATGTAACTCAGGATCAGTACAGGATAAGTAATGTATGTACACAGTGACTGCACCAGCA